>NC_142950.1:17104761-17169761 GCF_046866305.1 Octopus bimaculoides | reverse complement strand
CCGAAGAGAACTAGTGGAAATTTCTTTAACTATGAGTACCAAATACAAGTGAATAAATGGCAGTGTAATTGTCAGCACAAATTTTTATACCCTTTAGAAAATCAGTGTTTAAGGGAAAATATTGTATATGAGTGTAAGATAATAGCTGAAAATCGTAAGTATTATTATATTGGTTCATCTGCTACAATTTGGAAATTTAGATTTCATAATCATTCTCACTCATTTAAGTATAGAAGAAAAAGTAATTCTACAAATCTTACTAAGTGCATTTTGGCATTAAAAGATAAAACATTAAGTATGATTTAAAGTGGTCCATTATTAGTTATGCAACGTCGTACAATATTGGTAATTCTACATGTGATCCTTTGCCTTGAAGAAATGGATGATATAATTTCTTCTAAATTAATTTTATTGAATTTTAATGGAAACTTTACAATAAGATGTTGCCATAAATTTGGAAAGACATTCAAATATTTCAGTTATTAACTATAATAATTTTGCACATATATGATAAGGTTAATTCTAATAAACGGTTTAGTATAATGAATAAATAGATAACTAATTGTTGTGACGGTATCTAAGTTTCTATTAATCATAACATAGAATTCTTATGTTTATTGTTTTTATTCTTTAGTTATCCGGTGACGTCACCAATAGTCGTATAAAAAAATATCTTTTTTTACATAATATTTCTGAGTAGATTTCTAATTGTCATAATGTAAAATTCTTGTTTGCTTGTTTTTTTTATTATTATTTCATTAACCATTTATGTCACCATTAGTTGAATAGAAAACTGACTTTTCTTAAATATGTTTATATATATATATTTTTTAAGCATTTTTGTTATCCAATGAAGTCACCACTAGTTGAATGAGAGACAGTCTTCGGTTCAATTCGATTTAGGCGTTCGTTTTGTTTGCGCCTATAAACTGGTAATATCTCAGATGTTCAATTTGAATTTCACTTATTTTGGATAGCCTTGATAACGTTGAGGTATTAATATATATATATATATATATATATATATATATATATATATATATATATATAACATTGTGGTATTAACATATATATATATATTCGTTTTGCAAGATTCATGATGTGAAATCGTGTGTTGAAACAGATATTGTTATATTTGGGGATGGTCATGTTGCCAGTTTAGCCAATAAAAACACACGCTCTATACATTTGGTGTTAATTTGCTTCAGCATTATTTTATTTTTTGCATTAGTCGTATTTCGGTCAGAGTTCTTTCGTCACACTTCTGTGACCTCATCAGTGGTCCTTTACTTTCTTCTTTCTTATTTGTGTGTCTTTCCTTACTAACGATCAGCCATTTTGTATTTTGTATTCTTATTGTATGTGTCTTTATTTGCGCATGCGTACACCCCTATGTGTGTCTATGTTTAGTAAGTGCGTGTATGCGTAGGGGAGGAGGAGTGCCTGTATTATCTGTATCCCCTGTTCATACACGTTCATTTAATTTGTTTTTATTTATTTTGTTCATATTTCGTATGTGTATTTCGTGTGCAAGATTCTTGTATTTTGTTCAGTTTTTGTATTTAATTTAATTTAATTTTGTTAACGTATATAGTTATTTATTTGTTTATCTGTGTATTGTATTATATCTTGTTCATATTGTTATTAGTTTATGGGGATCTTATTCTGTCATATGTCGTGGTGTGCTGGGGGTGTGTGCTAGTGTTCCACTCCAGTTTCCTATTCAGGATAGATTTATCTTCTATTATGTGTGTAGCTTCTGTAATTTGTCTGAGCGTTGCGTCTGTTCTATGTGTTGTTGAGTGAGCCCCCGTGTTCCTGATCGGCGTGCTGGTACAGAACCGATGAGCTCTTCTCTTCCTTAAGTTCCCTCCAATGCTCATTTACCCGCTCTCTTATGTTCCATGCTGTTTCCCCTACGTACGTCATTGTCTTGTTATTGCACCGTCCCTCTGTACATCTTATACTATAGACTACATTTCTGGCTTCACAGTTTGTTTGTGGGCTAAATCAGCATACAGTACAGTTCCTATCAGTACAGTTCCTATCAGTACAGTTCCTATCAGTACAGTTCCTATCAGTACAGTTCCTATCAGTACAGTTCCTATCAGTACAGGGGGTTCTACTAACAGGGTAGGTTCTACTAAAAGGGTAGGTTCTACCGATTAGGGATTTGATAGGGTTGCCTGGCCTTTCAACAACCTTAATTCTTAGCTTGAGTTTGTCTAGGGCCCTTCTAAAGCGGTACGCCAGTTCGCCTCTAGGGATGGTGTCGACGAAAATGATACTCTGGTATTTGTGGCTATCATAGGAATACAAAATACAAAATGGCTGATCGTTTGTAAGAAAAGACACACAAATAAGAAAGAAGAAAGCAATGGACCACTGATGAGGTCACAGAAGTGTAACGAAAGAACTCTGGCCGAAATACGATTAATGTAAAAAATGAAATAAAGCTGAAGCAAATTAACACCAAATATATAGTGCGTGTGTTTTTATTGGCTAAACTGGCAAGATGACCATCCTCAAATACAACAATATATATATATATATATATATATATATATATATATATATATATAATGTATTGTTCGGTGACAGAAAAATCAACAAAAAAAGTATAAAAAGTACATACACATACATATCTGGCTTAGGCATTGTGATACTAAGAACCTGGTGTAGCACTCAATATACGTATGTTTTTGAAGGAAGCGTTAGTCGAGTACAGAGTGGTAGTAAGAAAAAAAAAGATGATAAAGGGACAAACGATTATCTTATGAACTTCAAATGGGAACACTAAATGACCAACACTCCTAGAAAGAACCAACAGTCAAAGTATCGAATCTCTGATCATGAAACACCGTCTTTGATGGTTAGGACATGTTGCAAGAATGGGAGAGTCAAAGTTCCTACGCCATATTTTATTCAGCGAGTTCAGTTAAAGGAAAAGACCACGGGATTGCCCTCTTCGAAGATAGAAGGACCAACTCAAAACAACACTGAGAGCCATTAGACTTGATCCTAACAGGAAGCAGAAGAATGCATGAATATATAAATATATAATAATGCCTCAGTCCAATATAGGGGGTGAAGGTAGTGTATATTTACTGAATATCCCTAAAGTCAATGATATACCTAATAGCTGTGACTAGAATTAAAAGTAACTGCTTACTTAGAAATGCATGTAAGCCTAAAACCATAGCATATCAATGTACAGTAACTGCACAGGGAATGAAGAGTTGTTTGGCATCTCACATCTATTCTTTCAGAAATAGAGGTAGATCTGGTTCCACTCGTCTGAGCAAATTTATTTGGGAGATAAAAGATAAGAATATACAGTATGATTTAAAATGGGAAATATTAACCTCCGCATCCTCTTATCAAATAAGTATGAGTAAATGTCACTTATGCCTCTATGAAAAATTCTTTATTCTCTTGGCGAGATACCCTATCCTTAACCTTCGGGATGAACGCAACACTTGTATTCATAGGGCTAAGTATGTATTCGCAAAATATTGATATAATATTATTTAGTTATTTTATTACTTGCATTTGTATCCATGTCTAACCTATTTAGCTACATATTTAACCCTTTTACCTTTTACTACATTAAGCTCCTCTTTAAAATCAATATATTTTTAACCCCTACTTTATGTATGGATATATATTTTGCCTTTACATTAATATTCATATATATCTTACCCCTGCATTAATATTCATATATATCTTATATATTAACTTATTTATCCCTTTCCCACAAACTATATTGAATCTAACTAAATTCTATGATCAACCCAATTTATCTAACTTTTACCGGGTATTTATGTATATATATATATATATGTATGCGTGTGTGTGTGTGTGTGTGTGTGTGTGCCCGCGTGCGCGCGCGTGTATATATGTGTGTGTATATGGATTTATGGGTCTCCATTCTCTATTCCTTTTTTAATATTAATTAACGTAATTGTTTACCTGTAATAAGTTCCTAATTCATGATATATTATTATTACGGAGATGTACTTGCATAGCAAGTGACCTGATCTGAGATGGTGTACTGAAACAAAAGACAAGTGCAGCGTGGAAGCCATTTAAAAAACATACAAAAACCGTTTTAGATTCACTTTAACATTTAAATTTAATTTGTAAAATTATATTGCAGTACGGAATTTTTTCAGTGAAGAGGTCGCGGACTCAAAGCGACGAAAATATTTTGACAAATTAAGTTTAAACGTTGAAGTGAATCTAACGATTTTTGTGTGTTTTTAAATGGCTTATAAACACCGTCCACGATGCAATTGTTTTTTATGATATATTATTAATTTATCAGATATATATTCCTAATTTCACATATATTATGTAAAATACTCTTTGGTTTTAACCTGGTTTAATTCATTATTATTTATCTCTTATTCTAATCTGTATTGATAATAATATTTTCATTCAACAAAATTTCTCATTATTTTTCTGCATTATATTATATTACATTATGTCATGCATTTATTCCTGTAATGTGTTATTAGTACATCCTTTCTGTAGCATATCAATTCTTTGTTAGTTTTAAGGTTAAAATTACATTTTGATTGTAAGTTAATCTACCTAATTAAATGCATGCTATGTCATATACTACAATTATTTTATTTTATGAAAATTAAGAGCTTTGGTAAATCTTATATTACTGTTTAGTACAGAGATATGACTCAAGATTATATTATATATATATAAAATAATGACTTATTTTATTTCTGATGTATAATTGAGCTTATTTCTCCATTAGTCTTATTATTTAATATATAATAACTAGTATATAATACGTCTACTTATAGACGAACTAATCCTAGGTTATCATTAACTTCCTTATTTATCCTCGATTTTTTTTATTTACCTCTAATTACATTTTCTGATATGCCCCAGTTTATATTTGTTCCTACTTTGCTGTCTTTATATATATTTTTCCATACATGAAGGCATTTTACGTAATTCATTGTAATTTATTTTATTTTATTTTCAATTTATTTATATATAAGTATTTCCTCTTACATAATTCCTTTATCCCCTTAAGCATGTTTTGTAGCTTATTTACTTCTGGTTTCTCTAACGGAATACTGTATGACTGAAATCTTTAGTTTTTACATTTTTTTCCTATCTATTACTTTATTTTTATTATTATTGTTTTTTACCCTAAAGGCTACAAATAAATTTTCTTAAGGGATGTATGGATATATTATGTATTTGATATTTTTCTCATTCCATATTATTCTGGACTTGATATTTATTTATTTACTTTAATTAAATTTTGTTTCATTTATAATAATATAAACATAAACGACAAGTTATTATTATTATTATTATATTTAGAAAATATTTATCCCTTTCGTATAACTCCGGTTAATACATGATTGCCACTGTTTGTTTCTACTTGACTGAAATTTTATAACTTTAAATTTTTTGTATTGCAGTATTATAGATAAGTATGATATTATATGGCATTATTATATATTTATATATACATGCGTTCTTCTGTTTCCTTTTTTCCATTTTCTTTTTCTCCTTCTCAATATCCTTTGATATTATATTAATGTCTTCTTTTCTTTCTTTAAGACGCAAAATATACACTACCTTCTCTCTCTATGTTGGATTGAGGCCATCTATAACCGGCTATTTTTGTATATATGCCACTGGGAACACTACCACTTGGAACGTTGCCCATGTGTGAACAATGGCACTGGGAAAACTGTCCAGGTGGGAGCATTGCAACTGGGAAATATTCAGTAAAATTTTACTTTCACACCTGTCTCCAATCATAGAAGGAATGTGTGTGTGTGCGTGTTCACATATGGGCAATGTTCCGAGTGGCTGTGTTCCCAGTGGAAATTTTCCCCACATGGACAATGTTCCGAGTGGCTGTGTTCCCAGTGGAAATTTTCCCCACATGGACAATGTTCCGAGTGGCAATTATCGCAGTGGCAATTTTCCCGGTGGCAATTATCCTAGAGCCGTCGGCTTTATAAGGTAGCGTATTTTCTCTGTACGTATTTTTTGTTGTTAAATACTCTTCTCTAAATTCTGCAAAAGGATAATTGGATTTACCTGTCATGCATAAGGATTTACCTGGGATATGTATTCTACTTGTATAACTAAATTATTTTAATAACAAGTGTTTTATTGATATCTGCCAGGATTTGTTAATCCCATTTTTCTTATATGAAGTTAAATTCCTTGCTAAATGTAGTAATATCGATGATAGATTAGAATGCTTAGCTTATTACTTTAAGAGACCATAAGTCCAATTTTTATGATAATCCTACCTGTAGATTGTTAAACCCACTGTGATCTGAAATTGGGCTAGTAGCTATAAAAATATTTAGAAATATTAATATCAGAATTAGGGAAATTACTGGGCTTCAAGGTCTTACTGTAATAGATTGGTTTAAGAATATCAAGAATAGAAATAAGGCTAAATTTACCAAATTTAATATTATAGACTTTTATCCCTCTATATCTAGATTGTTGCTTGGTAAAGCTATTGAATTTGCTAATTCATATGTTGAAATTGATCCCTATAGATCTAGATTTTATCAGGCACGCGAGGAAAACGGTAAAGGATTAGCATGGGTAAAAAAGTCGCATAGTAATGAACTATTTGATATATCTATGGCATTATATGATAGTGCTGATGTCTGTGATCTTGTGGGTTTGTTTATGTTAAACACATTGCGATATAGATACCCAGCTCATGACATTGGCCGACAGTTTGAGTATTTCCCATGGGTTGTGATGGTCACACCCTCGATAGATTTAGGAAGGAACTAATTTCAACTTTTAATCAATTAGGAGTTAAAATCACAGTAGCTACTGATCTCTATGTAGTTGATTATTTAGATGTTTCCCTAGATTTAAACACCTCGTACAAACCTTTCCGTAAGCCTAATGAGAAACTCACATATATACATAAACAGTCTTGTCACCCTCCTATAGTATTTAAAAATCTGAAAGCTAATATTAGCAACAGTGTCTAACCTCTCTTCGCCCAAAGAAATTTTCGAGAAAGCTGTCCTAGCCAATAGTGGCTTCAAAGATAAATTAATATATAATCCCTCTAATGATCAAAATATTAATAATAGATCTAGTGGTTTCAAAGATAAGTAGTACTTGACCACTCTAGTATTAATCAGGATAATAAGAAACCTAAAAACAGGCCAAAGAAAATTATTTGGTTCGCCCCTCCACTTTCCCTTAATATAAAAACTAACATTGGCAAAAGATTCTCGTCACTCCTAAACAAACACTTTCCAACCACTCACGCATACAGAAAAATATTTAATAGGCGTTCTGTGAATTATCATATGGCTGTTGCCCTAATATGAAGAGTATCATTACACGTGTTCAACACCAAGATCCTGAGTCCAACTGCAACTGTCGCGACCCAGGATCTTGTCCACTTGACCAACGGTGTACGACTAAATCTATCATATATAAGGCAGAAGTTACTGTAACCTTAAATAATAATACAACTGATAAGAAAAACTATATTGAAGGAGAATTTAAAAATCGCTATGTCAATCACATAGCCTCCTTCCGACGTAGGGACAAAAGCAAAGCTACTAAGTTGGCGAGCTATGTATGGAGTTTAAAAGATAACGAAATACCACATATGATTAAATGGAAAGTAATTGAGAAATCCATACTTTATGTGAATGGATCGAATAAATGTAGACTTTGTTTGGCTGAAAGAACGCAGATCCTGTTCAAATTAAGATCCCTAACTCCAGATCAGAAATTTTCAGTGGTTGCATGCATATGTATAAACATATTCTGAAGAATTAGAAAAGAGAAACTGTGTACTGTTGTGGGAATAAGCTGCCCAGCGGATGTTAATATAAAGCTAAGGATCAGCGAAAAAGAAGATACCTACGCTGAACTATTGAGAAATCTACAGTGACTCTACACAAATTACGAATTCAGGTTTATACTTATAATTATCGGGGCACTGGTATATGCAACACACTGCCTAAGTACCAATCTTGAGAAATTAGTCTTCGTAAAACCAGAAAGGAGAAAGTTGATTTGAAGATTACAGATTCAAGCCATCACTGGAACTGTAAAAATCTATAAAACTTTTCAGAAGTTTATCATTTAAATATATATATGTATTTTTAGACATGCCTGAGAAAACACATAAAACAAAACACAAATTTGCACATGCAGTGACTCCAAATACTGCACGTATATACACATACATGTAAAAATACCCTGTTGATGTTCCTGAAATACTAATGAAGTACCCTTGGATCTAGATTAGAGACCGGCTTTTTCTCCACTAGCAAGAAATCTTGAAATAAAATTGAATAATGACAAACACACATACAAGCAAAAACATCTTGTTGTTGATGGTGAAATTCCAATGAAGGAGCCTTGGATCTAGGTTAGAAACCGGCTCTTTCTCTGTTGCCAAGAAATCTTGAAATAAAACTGAACAATGATATACATATATACATTCATACATACATACACATTAGAAATAAAATCTGTTTGTGGAAAATAAAAATATGCAAGAATTTTCTCAAGTTTAAAATGTCAATTTTTGCTTTTGTTATCTACATTCGTCACAGGACTATTTTAAGAAATTAAAACAGAACACACACACACACACACACACACAGAGGAACACACACACATGTATATGTATGTATATATATATATATATATATATATATATATATATATATATGTTTATATGTATATATATATATATGTATATATATATATATGTATATATATATGTATATATATATGTATATATATACATATATATATATATATGTATATATATATACATATATATATATATATATATATATATATATATATATATATATATATATATATATATATATATATATATATATGTATATATATACATATATATATATATGTATATATATATACATATATATATATATATATATATATATGTATATATATATATATATATATATATATATATATATATATATATATATGTTTATATGTATATTGTGCAAGAGCAAGAGCGTGTATGTTTGTATGTGTGTGTGTGAGAGAGAGAGAGAAAGAAAGAGGGAGAAAGAGAAAGAGAGAAAGAAAGAAAGAGAGAGAGAGAGAGAGAGAGAGAGAGAGAGAGAGAGAGAGAGAGAGAGAGAGAGAGAGAGAGAGAGAGGTGTGGAGAGACATTCAGGCAGCAATGTAGACACAACGCCTATATACTGATACTTCGATATTTACCAGAAATCCTTGCACAAAATTAAGCGAACGACGTTGATTGCTTAATCATGTCTAGCATTTTAGAGGCTATTTATTGAACATTAAGAATTCAGCACAGTTTCAGATCTATCTTGATCAATTAACACTTCCCTTTAGAGTTCTTCCATTCTGTTTTTATAATTATCAGTTATTACACAAAGTGTTGCTTGTTATCTACGCCATACAGTTCATTTATATACCCAGGTTTATTTATGTATGTATAGTTTAATGGGTGCATATATATGTATGTATGTATGTATGTATGTGTGTGTGTGTGCGCGTGTGCGCGTGTGTGTGCGTGTGTGTGTGTATGTATGTACGTATGTCTCTTTGCTTCAAGTGAATTGATAAATGCAGGCTTATATCTATCTATCTACCTGTCTACCTGTCTGTCTGTCTGTCTGTCCGTTTGTTTGTGCGTCTATCTACATATCAAGCCACATCATACATATATATACTGTTTTCTAAAAATTAAAAAAATTAAATTTCAGAAAATTTTTCAGGTGTTTTAATACTCGCTGCTATGACGTAGTCGTCCTCAAAGCACTATTCCGTAGCCTTTACGCACACACACACACACACACACACTCTGAGGTACACACGCATACACACTGAGGTACACACACAGAGGCACACACACACATATGTATGCATATGTCTGTGTGTGCCATTGTGTATGTGTTGGTCTGCATGCCACAGCTTGATAACCGGTTTTGCTTTGTTTGCGTCCTCGTAACTTAGCGGTTCGACAATAGAGACCGACAGAATTAGTACCAAACTTAAAAATAAGTAGTAGGGTTCATTTGTTTGACTAAATCTTCAAGGTGGTGCCCCATATGGCCACGGCCCAATACTGTTCCATGAAGGTGAAATCAGCAAAAGAAGTTTTCCATCTGGTTAGAGATAAATATTATTTAATAGACACAGTTTATATTTTTATGAGCTACTAATAAGTTTCATGCGATGAAAAACAACTCAGGCAGCATTTTCTAACACGTCATGTTGCAAAAATATATACTGTGTTTATTAAGCAATATATATATATATATATATATATATATATATATATATATATATATATATATATAGATATATATATATATGTGTGTGTGTGTGTGTGTGTGTGTGTGTGTGTGTGTGTGTGTGTCACGCTGAGTCTCCCTGAGAACTACGTTGGGGGTACACGTGTCTGCGGATTGCTCAGTCACTTGTACGTTAATTTCACGAGCAAGCTGTTTTGTTGATCGTATCAGCTGCGACCCTCGTCGTCGTAACCGACGGAGTGCTCCTATATATATAGGAAGGTTATAAAGGACACAGGTTTCGTGTGTCACATAGCTAGCTAGAGGCGATGGCTTCTTGGAGCTAATTCACGGCAGCTTTCGTCCTAATTTTGGGACTGCCATGTTGGCTTGGCGATAACTATTAATTTCCAGTACCGCTGCCGTAGTCTCCTTTAGAGAGACTTAGAAATATTAATAACTCTATATATATATATATATATATATATATATATATATATATATATATATATATATATATATATATATATACACATAAATACACACACACATATATATATGTAATAATAATATTAATATTAATAACAATAACAATAATAATAATAATAATAATAATAATAATAATAATTATAATAAAAGTAACAACAAAAGAATGAGACCGCGATATTAGATAAATAGAGGGTATTTATATATGTTATCATTTAGAATAAACAGTAAAAAGTTTTCGTTATAGTACTCGGAGTTTCGAATGCCGGAGCGAAGAAGTACGATGCATTCTCGTCGCCTATTAATGACAACAGACGCTAAGAAAAACCGTTGAATAAAAGGGAATTTACTCTATTAGGTACAAAAATAAAAAAATAAAAAATATAGACAATACACGCAACCATCTTCTCAATACATAGACATAAAACGCCTGCATTCATAACGTCTACATAGTACACACTCACACATACATGTATACGTACATTCACAAACATATATGTGTATGCACGTACTCATACATACACACATTGGTGTTTACATGCATACACGAAATATAATACATATATATTTAGACATTTATACATATAAATATACGTATATACATACAGACATACATTCACACTCTCGTATACACACATATACATACACACACACAAGTACAACAACATCTGTTTCAACACATGATTTCACATCAAAAATCTTGTAAAACAAATATATATATATATAATTATACACATATACACCCTCACATGCACAAACATACGCATATCCGTATAAATGAAGGGGACGTGTGCATGAAAGTCGCACTTATGCACCGGATACAGTCTTACATTCATACACATACATATTCACATACATATATATACACACGTACACACATATACATATGAAATATATACATACATATACATATACTCACAGACGTACACATTCACTCAATTAAAAAGGAAAAAGGAAAAAATGAAAAAAATATACAAAAAATAAAAAATTAAAAGAAGTTAAGACACGAGAAGCTTGTGCAGAAACATGGTAAAAATGTGGTTCCTAGTCGTGATCTTGGTGGGACCAAAACTGTAATAGGCATTTTGTCACATGTGGACATGATCCCAAAAGTTCAGTTCTTGAATTTAGACATGTAACCGGGTCCAAAGAACTTTTCCAGATGAGCCATCTTTCCACATTACAAAGTCTATACTTACCACTACCGTTGGTATAAGGTTTACACTTGGCTAAGTTCTTCCAGTAAATTCTGTAGTTGACACATTGTTCTTTAAGAACCATTATATAATTGGATAATTTGATAGTTTTTCGTTTATTCCAGTGCCTGAAGCTTAAAGTGTAATTGTTGAACCTTGCTTTGAAATTTCCCTCTGTGCGACCCACATCTCTCTTGGATGAAACTGTGTTATTAGTCTTCGTAGAATTTACGGTAGCTTCATAAATAATGGTCTCGGTTATACAGGCTCCATTTAGCGGGCACAAGCCTTTATCCCTGCAGGGACAGCCGGCTTCGTGTTGTCGTGTTGCAATGTGTGAAATTATGTTTTTTTAAGTTTGGGGTTGAGCTAAAACTTATTTTTAGGTTATGCCTATTAAAGTGTTTCCTATATTTATGATGTATTCGAAAATGTCTAGTTTTAGGTGACAAGAAATATTTAAAGTGACCTTTAATAAAAGGTCACTTTAGGGGAGTAAGGGTGTGTGAACCAGATAGTTTTCCTGTGTCTATGTGTTTTTTTCTTTATTTCTGGCCTAATACTAGGTGTATAAGCTATTTCCTCGTAAAATCCACTAGCTTTAAGGGCATTGTTATATATTGGAGCAGCATTATTAAATATGTTTATATTGGAAAAGATGCGTGGGTGTGTGTGTGTGGATATGTGTGTATGTACATACACATATGTTTGTGTGTGTGTATGTGCATGTACGTAAACATGTTTGTGTGAGTGTGTACGTATGTGAACGCAGGAGGTTTATGCCTATGTATTGTGAGAATATGATTACGTGCATTTTTTAAAATCTTTTTCATTTTTTTCTTTTTCTTAGTGTAACTTCCCTTTTATTCAACGGCTTTTTATAGCGTCTGTTGCCATTAATGGGCAACGAGAATGCATCGTTGCACTTCGCTCCGGCATTCGAAACTCTGAGTACAATAATGACAACATTTTACTGTTTATTCTAAATTATAATGTATATATATATATATATATATATATATATATATATATATATATATATATATATATATATATTTACTCTTTTACTCTTTTACTTGTTTCAGTCATTTGACTGCGGCCATGCTGGAGCACCGCCTTTAGTCGAACAAATTGACCCCAGGACTTATTCGTTGGAAGCCTAGTACTTATTCTATGGAACTCTTTTGCCGAACCGCTAAGTTACGGGGACGTAAACACACCAGCATCGGTTGTCAAGCGATGTTGGGAGGACAAACACAGACACACACACAGATACACACACATACATATATACCAAATCCACTCACAAGTCTTTGGTCGGCCCGAGGCTATAGTAGAAGACACTTGCCCAAGGTGCCACACAGTGGGACTGAACCCAGAACCATGTGGTTGGTAAGGAAGCTACTTACCACACAGCCATTCCTGTAATTACAATTACACTCATTACCACACAGCCACTCCTGTAATTACAATTACACTCATGTAATTACAATATTTTTCGTTTTCAGAAGGGGATAACTTTCTTAAAAGGAGTCGCACCTTCTTCTCGTCATTCTTCTTTGAAGATTTCTTCGTATCTTCTAAAACATGCAGAAAAAGTAGTACCTTCTTCAGGGTTATAAACAAATTCACCAGACGAGAACGAACCTACAGTATTTTCAGACTTCTTCAACATTACTTCCAGTAACTGTTGGTATTGTTGTTACTGTTGTAGTTGTTGTTGTAACTGCATCACGCAAGCCAATAAGTCTTCCATGTTAATGATTTTTTTTCTTTGACTTCGTACAAAACAAAACAAAAAAAATTAACGTCCGACGCATGTTTCGAATATCTCGTCGCCACTTTTATACCCTTGACATCTCGTTGCCAGATGTTGTAACGTAATTGTTGCCCGACTCTTAAGTGGTATTGTTCGTTGCACACAGCATGACACACTCTCGACGCCAACAAACCTGCGCAGATGGCGCTTGATGGAAGACCAACTGTGTAGACTTTGGTCTTCCATCACTGGCACACATCTTATCAGAGTGCAGAATAGCACTTTCTTAACGCAAATATAAATGACGCCATGACAGGGTGCTTGCAACACTTTCCCACACCCTGGAGCAGGAAAGGCGCTTGCACGTTAATTTCACGAGCAAGATGTTCTGTTGATCGTATCAGCTGGGACCATCGTCATCGTAACCGACGGAGTGCTCCTATGTATGTATGTTTGTATGTATGTATGTATGTATGTATGTATGTATGTATGTATGTATGTATGTATGTACGCGATCTTTTATTAATGCACGTATATGCTTATATATTTATAAGCTTATTCCAAGTATTAACTTAATTTTCGCTATAACTTGCTGCTGCTGCTGTTGCCGTTACTGTTTTACTTTTTGCTCTTTCCGTTGCTGTATTTAGTAGTAGTGGTATTTAGTATATCTGATGTAGTTAATATAATTAGGATATTTCCTCGCCTGCTTTCTCTCTCTCTCTCGGATCACACTGTTATTCAGGTATCCTACCTTTTACTTTCCCCAAGATCTGTAATGCTCACACACACACAATACGCGCGCACACACACACATACATAGCAACATAGATACATAGATACATACATAAATACAAACATACAAACACAAACACACACACACAATGTATACATACATATATATATATATATATAATATAAATAATGTACAAACATATGCATATATCTATACATATATGTACATACCGACATCTATATGTATACATACATGCATATATGGGTACAGGATATCACAAAAATACATTAAACACAATGAGAAACGAAAATATAAAAACGAAAACAGAAAACGAACCTTTTTCGAACAAGGAAAAAAAGACCAAACAAACAGAGAAACGAGACATGCAACATAAAGAGTATATCCCTTCGTCAGTTGTCCCTGTTCCATCTACTCCGCGTTTCGATAATCTTATTAAAAGTAGTTTCAGAATTTTGCCTGTAGCGGCGACATACATACATACATACATACATACAATAATACATACATACATACATACATACATACATATTTACAGGGTGCGGTAAATGTATTGTCTAAATTACGCAAAAATGAAAATAACACTGATAGATATATTTACCAAAATTACATTAAAATATTTTGAAATGCTAAAGAGTAAATATATTTAATAAAATTGCTATTGCCTTCAACCACGACCTCCAGGCGACTTCGGAATTTCCTGCAATTCTTCTGGATGGTCTCTTTGTTTAAGTTGGTGAATGCTGCCATAATCCTTACTTCCATTTCATCTGTGGTGTTACAAGGAGTTGTGTTGCTCTTTCGCTCAACTGCACTCCACACATAATAATCAAGTAGGTTGCAGTCTGGGGGGTTAGGTGGCCAGATGTTAGGAGTGATGTGGTCGCAGAAATTGTCTGACAGTCATATTGGATTCTGCTTGTGACAGTCATATTGGATTCTGCTTTTATTTAATCATGAATATATATATATATATTCACTGATAATAAAGGGTAAAATTAATTAATTAATAATTATTAATTGATAATTTTACCAAGTAGTTCAGTATGTTAAACTAATCTTTATCGGTAACCTTCTATAATTATAAGCATAATTATAATTAGGGTTCAGCAAATTGCTTCACCACTTGCCGAAATTTAGAAATAGCAGTTAAATACTATTCCTCTACCATATGATATCTCCCAGACAGCAATACTCTCAATTCACGTAGGTAAAGAGAAAAAAATAACGAATCCACCCGCTTTGATCAACTACATATGCGGGATTACTCGTGACACACGTGGGTGATTAGAAAAGAATGTGAGTTCTCACTCGTCTGTATAAATTCGGAAATGCTGGTTTTTAGATATTAGCTATTCGATGTCGCTTGGTCGAATGCGTATTTTAATTATTAGCACTCTCAAATTTACAATTGAAATACTACACGGAAATAAGTGAGTAAAAATAAAATTCTACATCTCTTTAATCCAGAAACGCGTATATATATCACCGCAAATGACTGAAACAAATATATATCACCGCATATCTCTCTCGTCTTCTCTCCAGGGAATAGAGACTCAACTTCTTTAGCCTCTCTCAGTAGCCCATCTTTTGCATCAAGTCAATCTTCTTTGTGTATTGGCGCTGGATTGTTTCGAGTTCCACAATTTCTTTCACACTCTCTGGAGACCATAGTTGGGAGCAGTCCAAGCGGCTGAGGGTTCTGAATGTCCTCAGAATCCATCCAGGCACTCACCTGCACAGTGATGCCATCTTGGTAATATGCACATGGAATGTTGTATCATTGCTCATGGGAGCCCCCAAGTCATGCAACGACTCTGACTTTGGGATCGTATTACCTTCTGGTCCAGTATATTCCGATTTTAGCCTGGTGTTGGACCGATAGTGGAGTGCCTGAAATTTCATAGCATTGAAGTGCATGTTATTTTTGTTAGCCTATTTGTATTCAGATCTTTCTGCAGTTTTATGATGTCCTCTTGGTTTCTAATTGCCTGCGATACTTTCGTGTTGTCAGCATAACTGGTCAGACTGACTGACTGTACAACGGAGGGCATGTCTGAAAGGGCCACCACAAATAGTAGTGGCCCCAGTACAGTTCCCTGTGGGACTCCTCTGCGAATTGGTGTCTCTTCAGAGTGAGCATCATTGGCTACAACTGTCTGACTCCTGCCATTCAGAAAATCATATAGCCACTCTCCCAGTTTCCCGGTAATACCAAGGTTTCGTAGTTTCTGACATATCATGCCATAATCAACCTTGTCGAAGGCTTTGGCAAAGTCGAGGTTTATTACGTCTACAGCTGACTGGTTTAGCTGTTGCTTCAGTATCCAGTCAAGGTGCTGCAGCAACTGTGTGAGGCAGCTCCTCTCCGGACGGAAGCATATGTTGCGTGTTTGTGAGAATGTTTTCTTCTAGGAACGTGATCAGCCTTTTTCTGACAATGTGTTCCATTGTATTGCTAACATATGAGGTCAGAGAGATGGACCTGTTGTTTTGAGCATCTGCTCTGCTTCCTCCTTTATGGACAGGGCATATTACCCCCCCCCCCCCCCCCCTTTTTGAATGTTAGGAAATTTACCACATACTAGGAAACTCTGAAAGAGTATCTGCAGTGACTTTGCAAGAGTCATTTTACATGTGTTTTTGTGTATATTGGCTCTCTTCTCTGGAACATATTTATGTATATGCACGTGTGTGTGTGTGTGTGTGTGTGTGTGTGTGTGTGCGTGTGTTCGTGTGTTTTTGTATTTATATCTATCTATCTTTCTATCTGTCTATCTATCTATCTATCTATCTATCTATCTATCTATCTGTCTATCTGTCTATCTAAACACACACACACGCATACACACACACGCATACACACACACGCATACACACACACGCATACACACACACGCATACACACACACGCATACACACACACGCATACACACACACGCATACACACACACAAGGTAATATACATAAATGGTATTTGACTCATCTGTTACCATATCGGACTGGTTAATGTATAATCACATTAATTTTATTTCTGGCATTAAAATTTTCTACTTTTACTAGCTATATATATATTCATATATACATACATGCGTACACACACACACACATATATATATATATATATATATATATATATATATATATATATATATATATATATATATATATATATATATATATATATATATATATGTATGTATATATATATATGTATATATATATATATATATATGTATATATATATATATGTATATATATATATATATATATATATATGGAGGAATGTATATATATAAAACACACACATATATATATACATATAAATATACACGTACCTTTATATTTATCTATTACTGGGAGTATAAATAAATATGTATAGGCATCAATATTTATCTGTTTATTAATCACTTTATAATTCGAGACATATTTTGTCATTAATTACTTTACTGTTATCTTCAAACTATTTTAATGCAACCACCTCCATCTTTCTTAATGACACAACTCTTAAAGCTTACCATCCTTTTTACCCCCATCAAGCATTATTTGAAATTATACCATTTTCAAATATTTTACTGTGAAGCTTTTACTTGTTTCAGTCACTGAACTCCGACCATGCTTGGCTACCAGAGTGAAGGGATGTTTTTGTTTTGCAGTTGAATAAATCGATCCCAGTACTTTTTTACTGGTATTCATTCTATCGGTATCTTTTGACGAGTCGGGTAAGTTACGGGGGATGTAAATAAACCAACACTGGTTGTCAAGTGATGGTGGGGGAAGTAGTCAATAATATTCAGACAGATACACACACACACACGTATATGTATGTATATATGTATATATATATATATATATATATATATATATATATATATATATATATATATATATATATATATATATATATATATATATATACACGCACACATTTATGTATGTATATATGTATATATATGTATGCATATATATACATAGATATATATAGATATATATGTAGGCAATTATGTGGATAAACAAATTAGATATATTAAATACACACACACACACACACACACATGCAAAACGAGACAAAGCACTCCACACCACTGATGTTATCCAAATGAAAGTCAAAGGCCGATACAGTTTGGCACCAGTGACAACTCATTTCTATAGCTGGGTGAACTAGAACAATGCAAAATAAAGTGCCTCGCTGAAGAACGCAACACAGAGCCCGGTCTTGGAATCGAACTCACTATCACATGGTTGTGGGCCGACACTTTATGTGTATGTATGTTTATATATACCTCTTCTATCTTTCCTCTTTTCAAAAAATGTTTCTCCCAGCGTTCAATATTTTCCTCTCGTTCTGGTCTAACGACCCTCCATGCTGGTTTTCGTTCGGTTTCCTTGTATGTCTCCACTGTCATTGTTTTATTCCCAACTTTGACCCTCCATAAATCCTAAATTTTATTTTAGAATTTATGGGAGCACTTGTCTTTGAAGATTCATATTGTCGTTGAATGCTGGAAATGAGGAGTTGATAGAGAGCCGACAACTGATGAAGGGTCATTTCTCTGTGTTTACTTGTCCTGTTTTCCATTTTTCTTTTGTTGCTTACGTATTTCATTCACTTTTCTCTCGTTTGTTTACGTATTTCATGTTATTTGCATTGTTGGCGACATCCTGTACCCATATATGCATGCATGTATGTATGTATGTATGTATGTATGTATGTATATATATATATGTATGTGTGTGTGTGTGTGTGTGTGTGTGTGTGTGTGTGTGTGTGTATGTGTGTGTGCTGAGGGCTTTTTCAGTTTAGTGCATGTGGATGTCAAATCCACTCAAAAGGCTTTGGTCGGCCTAAGACTGAACCCAAAGCGACGTAGTTGGAAAGCAAGCTTCATAACCACACAACCACACCTGCGCCTAACGTTGATTATTTTTTTCCCCAATAATTATTTTTATTCGATATTTTTGATTCCAGAACTATACAAGTTCTCGTCTTATACTCATATTATTTTTTCTTTCCTCTCCTTATCTTCCAAATATTTCTGCTTTATACTATGCTCTTACTGTACAATCTGAAAAAGCTTTCTTGTTCTTATTCCTTGCATATTTTATTTGCTGTTGTTGTTGTTGTTATTCTAAGATATCTTTATAACTGATGACTTAATACCTGACAGACTTCGATGCCCAAAACCAGCGGCAGTTTGTAGGAAAATATGGAATAAATCTTGAATATTTTGTTTGGCGTAGGAGTGGCTGTGTGGTAAGTAGCTTGCTTACGAACCACATGGTTCCGGGTTCAGTCCCACTGCGTGGCACCTTCGACTATAGCCTCGGGCCGACCAAAGCCTTGTGAGTGGATTTGGTAGACGGATCTGAAAGGCGATGAGTTGGCAGAGACGTCAGAAAACCGGGCGAAATGCGTAGCGGTATTTCGTCTGCCGTTACATTTTGAGTTCAAATTCCGCCGAGGTCGACTTTGCCTTTCATCCTCTCGGGGTCAATAAATTAAGTACCAGTTACGCACTGGGGTCGATGTAATCGACTTAATCCCTTTGTCTGTCCTTGTTTGTCCCCTCTATGTTTAGCCCCTTGTGGGCAATAAAGAAATAAGACGGATCTGACAGAAGCCCGTCGTATATATATATATATATATATATATATATATATATGTACGTGTGTGTATATGTTTGTGTGTCTGTGTTTGTCCCCTCAACATCGCTTGACAACCGATGCTGGTATGTTTACGTCCCCGTAACTTAGCGGTGCTCCAGCATGGCCAGTCAAATGACTGAAGCAAGTAAAAGAGTAAAAGAGTAATATTTAGTGCTTTTTATCCGAATAGCGGAATCCCTGAACAAACGAATAGGTTATCCATCTATTTTTATATCCATCTACCTACCTACCTACCTACCTACCTACTTACTTACCTACCTACCTACCTACCTACCTACTATCTATCTAACCATTTCTCTATCCCTATCACCTCTCTCTCCCCTCCTACCTCTTTCCCCTCCTACCTCTCTCCCCTCCTACCTATCTCCCCTCCTACCTCTCTCCCCTCCTACCTCTCTCCCCTCCTACCTCTCTCCCCTCCTACCTCTCTCTCCTCCTACCTCTCTCCTCTCCTACCTCCCTCCCCTCCTACCTCTCTCCCCTCCTACCTCTCTCCCCTCCTACCCCCTCCTAATTTTCTTTCTTTCTCTCCCTCTATCCATCTGGTACCAGATGAACCTATATCTCGGCAAGAAACACAAAAGTGGGCAACTGTATCGAACATCAAATGCCAATCGCATAAGAATGGCCACTGAAAAGTTGATTATATTGGCGGTGCTCCAGCATGGCCACAACCTTTGTTCTAAAATATGTACACGAAATAAGAGAAATACAAAAAAAAAAAAAAAATCAAAAACAAAATACAACGAATCCCCATCGTAAACTGTCAACATCCCACCGAAGGGATATTTTCACTGATGTTTTTCGTGATTGACTACAATTGACCTTTTAAAGAGTGTTTACAGCGTCCGTTGAAAATTAGATTATTTTTAATGCTTTCAGTTGTGTGGCTAAAGGGTTTGATTAAAAGAAAATTACCCGAAAAGATATTTTAAAGGCCTTTTAACTATCCTATTTAAAAAAAAAATTACGAATTTGTATGATGACTTTGGATCTAATTTTTGTCCAGTATGCATCACGTATAAAAAGAAATGATTTTGTTTATGTATCACAGACAAGCTCGACATTTCCAGTAGTATATGTGCTCAAGATTAGTTTCTCTCTTGTGCATCGTCGCATGACAATAAAATTGATTAGTATAATGTTGTGCGTGCATATATACATACATACAAACACATACATACAAACACACACGCACGTGTCTGTCTGCCTCTCTGTCTGTATGTATAAAACACACGCTACATATGAATATAGAATATAAAAATATAAAATACGTTACATATATGTATAGAATATGAAAAGAAAAGAATCTAAAAATGGAATATAAAAATATAGATATAAAAAGAAGTTTAAAAAATATATATCAGGAGTGGGTGTGTGGTAAGAAGCTTGCTTGCTTCTGTTAGCTAGCTTCCGGTCTTGCGCATTAGCTGCTTCCAGTTGAACCAAAGTGGACACTGTGTTTAACGCTGTCCAAAATTGAGGTCGACCGAGGTAGGTGGAATTGTTTTTTGAGCTGTGTGTAATTTATTGTGTTTCAATTTTTTTCAGTAAATTTCGTATAGCTCTGGGGCAGTTCCGTTTGCTTTCGGCGGCTTTAAGTTGTTGCTCATTTAGTGAGCAAATTGTGTTTCTCGTTCGTCGTCATTGGTAGGCGTGGTCGAGTCAACATAACGGCGAACTGAGAATTTTTTTTTGTCTTGTGAAAACTTTTTGCGTCTCACTTTGCGAGAATTGTTGTTTTTGTGGGCGTATCTCGCCTCCGAAAAACTTGTGAAAATTCTAACAATTTGTGAAGGATTTTTTTGTGTTCCTGCTGCTGTGGATTACCTTTATTGGAATACCTTTACTGGAATACTTTTATTTTGGAGTACCTTTATTGGAATACCTTTATTGGAATACCTATAGGTATTGCTGGTGGCCGGAATTGTGTTGCTGTGACTTAAACTGTCTTCCTTCTTTCCTTTTCTCTGCTCTGTCCTTCTGTTCTTTTGTATTTAGTTTGTTTTTTGTGAACTTTTTTTGAACTTGTTTGTGAACTATTTTCTGAACTTTTTTGTTGAACATTTGAACCTTTTTTTTTTTTTGCAAGCATGGCAAAAAATGGGCAACACTGTCTTGGAGTGGGAACTGTGCCCACCCAATCAGTGGTTGAAAGAAATGGAGGAAAGAACAGTGACGCTCCGAACCAACTCAACAGTGTTGGATAGCGTCACTGTCTTTCCTCAAACTGTTATTGGAAAGGAACTTATGAATGTGTATGCCAACTTTAAATATATTTCAAGGGGAGTCAAATATGCAACCGTGTGGTTGCTTTTTGACTCTCCAAGTGAAGCACGCAAATTTGCGAGTGGGCCCATTGAGGGCAAAGAAATTTTGTTTCTGCCCACATATTGTGGACAAAAAATAACGAGGGCTTGGGTCTGCGGGTGGCCGCCTGGAATAAAGCCCGAGTGGATAGAGGATTCTTTCCGCCGGGGTCTGGGCGGCACCAGAACCAAGCTCCTCAATGTAAAAATTTTGCCAGCAATTGACTGGGAGGGGTCAAAAGCGGTGTTGACCCTCTGGTCCCAGTCGATTGCGAGTCTGGTGTTTCCAGACTTTTTAAGGACGGCTCAAGCAAGGTCTCCAGTGATTTTGGAAGGACGCCCTCTTAAATGTCACAAGTGCCTTGAATCCGGCCATTTAAAAAAGAACTGTCCCAAGAGCCGAGGTAAGGCCCCAGAACAGAGGAAAAAAGAGAATGTGCCCTCCACCCCACCATTGGAAGGGGAGACGGAGGAAGGTGAGCAACGGTGGTTGCTCACCAGGAGAAATAGAGGTTACGGGAAAGGAGGAGGACACCTCGGATGTGCCGAAGGATGCCCAGACCCCTGCAACTGGTAGAAGAAAAAAAAGAAAAGGAGAAACGGGAGACGGTCGGCGGACGTGCCACCGACCGAACCCGTTGCCCCTCCGTTGGGAAGTGTGCTACCGGATCGGGAGGCTCTGTCAGTGGGATTTGTGCCACTGACAGAGCAGGTTGCGGCCCCTCCCGGTGATGAGGAAACGGAGTATATCTTCTGTTACCTCAAGGGAAAAGTGTCTGGATGATCTATTTGACCGCGAGCGTTACGACTCGGTATGTATAGACCATCCACGTTGGCCTCCGCAGGTGGCTGCGGAGGTCTTAAATCATAGTGAAGTCATGGAGACGAGACACTTGCTTGGAGGCCCGGATGAGGAAGGTTAGATCTTTAAAAAGAACTTTTATTGAACTTTATTGAACTGCCATTGGATTTTTGACTTTTATTGGATTTGTATTGAACAATGTTTTCGAGGGGTTATCGATCGGCGGGCGTCGGTGCCTCTCTCATTTTTATTCACCTTTTGTTATCATCCTCATCATATTTATGTCTTTGTCCAGCCCGCAGCTACCACTCTATGTATAGCCCTTGTGGCTAATTCAATGAAATAAAGAAGCTTGCTTCTCAACCATATGGTTCCGAGTTTAGTCCCACATCATGGCAACTTGGGTAAGTATTTTCTACTATAGCCTCGGGCCGACGAAAGCCTTGTGAGTGGATTTGGTAGACGGAAACTGAAAGAAGCCCATGTGTGTTTTTGTATCTGTGTTTGTCCTCTACCATGACTTGACAACCGGTGTTGGTGGGTTTACGTAGCCGAAACTTTGCGTTTCAGCAAAGGTGATCGATGGAATAAGTACTAGGCTTGCAAAGAATAAGTCCTAGTGTCGATTTCTTGCGCATGTATGCGCGTGCTTGTGTGTGTGTGCGTGTATATGTGTATGTGCGTGTAGTTGTGTGTGCATGTGTGTGTGTACGAGTGTGTATGTGTGCGTGTGTGTGTATGTGTGTGTGTATATATATATATATATATATATATATATATCTATATATATACATGTATACACATGCACACGCACACACTCCCTCTGTCACACACACACATGCAGGATACAGTTTTATTGCTATTGGCTATTTTCCTACTCACTGTTGTTGATTCCTCGCTGTAATTCCGTCATCGTTGATTCATTTTTTTCATTTCAAGTTTTCGATGGTTCGTCCTTCATAGATTTCGCACAAAGATACTACCAGCACCGCAGCAGCAGCAGCACCACCACCACCACCACCACCACCACTGCCACCACCACCGCAACAACAACAAGAAGTAAAAAACTAACAAACTTATTTGTTGCTTTAACTTGAGAGACTGAGGCTATTTTGAAAGTGGTGATTAATTAAATATAGATTATATATCATATCGTATCATCGTCAAAGTTAATTTATCAACACCAAACAGCCCTAAAGTATCCTTGATGCTTCACAGGGAAGTATATAAAAATTGTCATATAGATTTTGACATGTACACATACACACACAGGTACACACACACACACACATACACACACACACACACATGTATATTACACATACACTTACATACGCACGCAACGTACATGTACACACATACACGTATGCAAACACATGCATCGGCAATGCAGTATGCATGTATATATCTATCCATATATATACATGTATAAGTCCATATAGATATGCAAATAGATATGCATATAGATATACATCCGTGCGCGCACACACACACACACACACACACACACACTCATAAATATATATATATATATTAATTTTCATATATATATTTATATATATGTATATATATATCTACATGTGTGTGTGTGTGTGTGTGCGTGCGTGTGTGCTAATGTGTTTATGAAATTATACATAATGTATGCATATCGATAGATATACTATGTAATATATATAGATAGTAAAATATATATATAGAACATATAAGGCGGTGAGCTGGCAGAATCTTTGCACGCCGGGCAAAATGCTTAGTGACATTTCGTCCGTCTTTGTTTTGTGTTCAAATTCCGCCGAGGTCGATTTTGTTTCTCGTACTTTCGAGGTTGATAAAATAAGTAGCAGTTGAACACTAGGGTCAAGCTTGTTGGGTTTGTGCCAAAATTTGAAACCGATATAATTAATACATATATCATGTATATAAATTTTATATATGTATATACTTTTTTATTTGTTGGTTAACAAGGCTACAAATGGTTTCATGTGGACCTTACGCACACAAAATGGCTTCCGTCCAACGAAGAGCTGCATTATGACTGGATGATGAAATCGAAACTCAACCACTAAAGTGTGATTTTGATATATCTCGATTTTGCCAAAGCCTTTGACAAAGTTGACCATGGGAGGATATGTCACAAACTGTCTGACCTTGATATCTCTGGAAACCTAGTAGAGTGGCTGCATAACTTTTTAATAGGCAGAAGTTAGACGGTTGTAGCCAATAGTGCTCTCTCTGGGGAGACATCAATTTGCAGCGGAGCCCCTCAAGGAACTGTACTGGGAGTACTGCTGTTTGTGATGGTTCTCTCAGATATCCCCTCTGTCTCACTAATTATGCTGATGATACAAAAGTATCACGCTCTGTCAAGAAACCTGGTGACATACTAAAACTGCAAAACAACCTGAATGCACTATACAAACGGGCCGCTGAAAATAACATGCAGTTCAATGCTGAGAACTTTCAAGCACTTCACTATCGACACACAAACAGACAACAATCGGAATACACAGGACCAAGGAGTGGGTAGTGCAATCCCAGAGAAAGAGTCGGTGTGTGCCCTGGAAATCCGCATGAATAATGATGCAACATTTCATGTGTATATTACCAAGGTGGTAACATTGTGCAGGTGAGTAACTGGATGGATTCTGAAATCATTCAGAATTAGGAAAATGGATACTATGCTACTTCTATCGAGAACTTTCATTCTCAGTCGTCTGGATTACTGCTCCCAAGTGTGGTCATCGCAGAGCATCAAACTGGTGTTGGAACTTGAGGCAATCCAGCAACATTACATAGAGAAGACTGACTTGGGGAAATAGATGAGCAACTGGTAGAGGCTAAAAGAATTGAAGCTCTACGCCAGTGGAATATGGAATTAGAAAATTGACAGATGTAATCAACAAGGTCTATGATGATGGGCAATTTCCAGATCTGAGTAAATCCATCTTTATTGCACTCCTGAAAAAATCAGGAATGGTGGACTGTGAACAACTTTGCTCAGTTAGTCTCATGAATCACATTACAAAGATCATTATGAGAATTTTAATTCTGCAGGTAAAAAGCGAAATAATACCTGAGATTGGAATTGAACAGCTTGGTTTTTTAAAGAGTGCTGATACTAGGAATGTTATTTTTGTATTGAGAAGGTAACAGAACGGGCAGTGAAGACGCAAATAGACATCTTCGTGTGTTTCATAGCTTATAGAAAACGCCTTCGACAAAGTAAGACATGACATGTTATTTGAAGAACTCAGTAACCTTGGTCTGCATGGGAAAGACATCCGAATCTTGCAGAGCCTATATTGGAACCGATCAGCATGCATAAAAGTGGATGGAGGATGCAGTGAATACACTAACAAGAGGAGAAGGGTTAGACAAGGATGTGTTGTCACCAGATCTCTTCAATTACTACAGACTGTCCTCATTTAACGACCACTCGGAGTTACGATGAACTTTACGAGCCGTCATTACATATTTTACAAAAATATAAAACTTAAAACTTTGACTGTCGTATTGTGCGCTGTACGAGAACTGCCGTCGTGACGGCAGCGCATCCCGAGCACCCAACCTCACCCTCCGACACGCTCGCTCTCTCACTCTCCCGCCTGTGGTCAGCCAGGCAACACAGTGGCGCTCTCTGTACCTATATTGCTATTTCGTCTCTTTTTTTCCATTCTCTCTTGCACCTCATACTACAAGATGCCTCCAAAGAAGAATACATCTTCACCTGCAGTAGGAAGCGCCAAGAAACAACGGAGAGCTATTCACCTTGACACAAAAATGAAAATCATTACAGACTACGAAGGCGGGAAAAAGGTGAGAGCTATCGCAGACGATACGGGCCTGGCACATTCTACCATCTCTACTATTTTGAAGGATAAAGTTAAAGTGAAGGAGGCAGCCAGAAGTTCGACAGACTTTAAAGCATGCATCACAAGACATCGGAAAGGTCTCATTCACGAGATGGAAAAGTTGCTGGCAATCTAGATTGACGATCAGATTCAAAAAAGAATTCCGATGAGCCTTCTCACTATCCAAGCAAAGGCACGCAGTATTTTCACCACACTGAAGGAGCAACAGGAAGAAGAATCAACTGAGACATTTATGGCAAGCCATGGCTGGTTTCAACGATATCGTTCGCGATTTAATCTGCATAATCGTAGCATCAGCGGTGGGGCAGCGAGCGCCGATGTGGAAAGAGCAGAGAAGTTCGTTCAAGATTTCGACAAAATGATCGTAGATAGTGGCTATCGTCCAGGACAATTATTTAATGTGGATGAAACTGGGCTGTGGTGGAAGAAAATGCCTGAGAGATCATACATCCACAAGGAAGCAAAAACTATGCCTGGTTTTAAAGCTTTCAACATTGTTGTTGGGTGGAAATGCCGCTGGATTTAAACTGAAGCCTCTCTTCATTTATCGCTCACAAAATCCACGGGCACTGAAAAAAGTGAATAGACACACGCTATGTTAGTGATTCTTGGCCCTGTACTGCATATACTTAATACAGTACGGTATTCTGTTTTTATATGTACGTACAGTACACTATACCTATAAAAAAATGCGTACCCTATGAATATTCGTTTAACGACGAATTTGTTTAACGACGGGGCTGTTGGAACGTAACTCGGTCGTTAAATGAGGACATCTGTATAGTGAATTGATCATAAGAGAACTGGAGGAGGAAAAGTTCTTAGGGTAGGATGCAGAAACATCACAGATGTAAGATGTGCAGATGACGCAGTCTTACAGAATCGGGAAAGGAACTTCAAAGACTTCAAGATGTAGTAATCAAAGAAAGTGAGAGGATGGGTCTGTTTAAAAATTGCAAAAAGACAAAGTATAATGGTGACAAAGAAAGGACGCCCAAAGTGCGTGCTGAAAGTGAACAATCAAATCATTAAACTGGTCTCATCTTTCAATGTGTTAATGTATGGAAGACAGAGGAAGTGGAACTGTTTAAGAAAACAAAGAATGAAGAATTGTGGCTGGACATGACTGCCTAAGTCCTACATTTTGGACATTTTGGACACTAAAAGAAAGATGCGTAGGTCATCAGAAAGCGTTCGGACAAATTTTTATTTGAGACTAGCAGAAATACCCGGCGTTACCCGGGTTAAAGAGAATAATGAAATCTAAAAACGCCGTCTAGACTACGCATCATCTTTATATATAGAGATGTATATACACACACGCACCCAAACACACATATATATATGTATATCAATATAAATATATGAAAGTCAATGACGTTTCGTAAAAGAAGGCGATCATGTACATACTTTCTTGCTGTTGTGATTATAACACCTCATTGTAAACTATGTTCCTTGTTTTCCCTTGTGGAGCATATACAAATAGGTTTTTTGTTGCTGCCCACTCTTGAGCAGCCAACATACAGTTGTCCATGTGAGAAGCAGGGCTCTTCCAAGAGAAGACCAGCTACAGACAGTGTTTGTCCCTGATATTTGTTTATGGACATGGCAAAAGTCACACGAAGGGGGAATTGTAGTCTTCTGAATGTAAAAGGAATGTCTGCTCCTGATGGAGTAAGAGGAATTCTTGGAATAAAGACGTCATCCCCTTTTGCACATCCAGAAAGAATGGTAGCCTCGATAACGTGTGACATCATTTTCTAAATAATGCTCATCTGTTATGTTCGGGTTAAAATTTCATCAACATCAAAAATATATGAATTTTCATGGGAGTTATGGCCGTTATGCAAAGAATATAATTTCCAAATTTCATAAAGATCCATTCAGTACTTTTGACGTAGTTTTGGATAAGAAAACAAATGACTAATGTGTGTGTTTGTGTGCATGTGTATGTGTGTGTGATGGGTGTATATATGTATAGATATCTGTATGCATGTATATATGTGTACATATTACATGTACATCTATATATATATACATCTACACATATGTATACATATACATGTATGTATAGATCTATATATATATACATATACGTGTACATCTATATGTATACATATACATCTCTCTCTCTCTCTCTCTCTCTCTCTCTCTCTCTCTCTTTCTCTCTTTCTCTCTCTCTCTCCCTGAAAGTATCTGTCATTACAGTATCGAAATGGTGTACATATACATGTATATGTATACATATACATCTCTCTCTCTCTCTCTCTTTCTGTCTCTCTCTCTCTCTCTTTCTGTCTCTCTCTTTCTCTCTTTCTCTCTCTGTGAAAGTATCTGTCACTACAGTATCGAAATGTGATTGTTTCAGTTAGTGGAATAGTTTCATTTTTAAAGTGAAAGTATTTGACATGAGTGTTTTTGTTTCACTTTTGACACGTAATACTTAAATAGTGGAGGAGATATTATGTTGCCGTGTGCTCGAACTCTGCAAGAAGTTAATAATTTTTTTTGACTAAAACACAACTGGAACCCTAAGTAAGGCATGTGTAAAATTTGAATGAAATTGGTTGCGTAGTTCTCGAGTTTTAGGGATTCACACAGACAGACAGACAGACAGACAGACAGACACACATTCTCATTTTTATATATATAGATACCAGATCAACCCCCATCAAGACAGGGAGAACAAAGAAGAGCGGCTCTGTCCAAGTCGCTACTTCACCAGAAATAGTACAGAAAAGAAAATCAAACACACTGAAAAGCGATGCCCCAGCATGGCCTCATATCTGGCTGAAACAACCAATAAAAGATAATATATATATGTATATATATATATATATATATATATATATGTATATATACACGTACACACACACACACATAAATATATATACTCACACACATATACATATGTGTATGTTCCTCTACAACTACAATCATTTATTCCAAAGCATAAACTCATTTTTATCTCTATGACGAGTGTCTTTGCATTTTGACACATGTAGCTTGACTATTTCGTCGTACTTAAAGTTTTCGTACGGTTGACGTAAGTTGACCGTATTCATTGGTGAGTCTGAAATTACGGACTAAGAGGCATTACTGTACCAGCACATGCAATTCTAGCATGCAATTCAGCTTCATGCTTCCCATCATTGTGAATAAGATTCCTAGATACGTATCGATAGAATAAGTACTACACTTTTAGAAAAAATATTAATATTGTGGATTTATCTGATGTCCGAGAGGAACCACTTTTACATGAAACTCGGAATCCCAGTTACGTTTGTTGGTATGAACGGCATTAAATTTTGTATAGAGAGATGATTAGAGAGATAGGTATAGACAAATAACCAGTCAGACACACACACACACACGCCCGCCCACCCACGCACGAACACAAACACACACACACAAACACGCACACACACGTATTATAAGGCCTGTGTATAGGTAGTATATACTTGTATTTGGATATATATATGTGAAAGAAGAGGTTATATAACGTTATGAACTCACCTGTGAGTTGTGCGCGTAATTATATATAAAAGTATTCAACTACATTAAAATTATCATAAATGTATACTCTTTTACACTTTTACTTGTTTCAGTCATTTGACTGCGGCCATGCTGGAGCACCGCCTTTTAGTCGAGCAAATCAACCCCAGAACTTATTCTTTGTAAGCCTAGTACTTATTCTATCGGTCTGTTTTGCCGAACCGCTAAGTTACGGGGACGTAAACACACCAGCATCGGTTGTCAAGCGATGTTGGGGGGGACAAATACAGACATACAACACACACACACACACACACACACACACACACACACACACACACACACACACACACACATATATATATATACAACGTTTCCGTCTACCAAATCCACTCACAACGCTTTGGTCAGCCGTCGGCTATAGTAGAGGCTATATGCCCAAGGTGCCATGCAGTGGGAATGAACCCGGAACCATGTGGTTTGTAAGCAAGCTACTTACCATACAGCCACTCCTGCGCCTATATTATGTATATACTACATATAAGTGTATATGCGCGCGTGTATATATATATATATATATATATATATATATATATATATATATGTATATATACACACACACATATACATACACATGTATGCACATATATTTATAAGTATATATGCATATATCACCCTCCTTCCACCTCTTTGGCTTTATTCTCTCCCACTTCTCTTCCCTTTTCCGTCCTTTTCCAAATATCACTGCACAGGCTCTGAAAATTATACTTACAAAATATTCACAACATATGCAGCACACATACATACACATACGCACACACACATGCACACACACATACACATATGCACATACATATGTATAAGTTCACATTTATAGATGTGTATGTGTATCTATGTCTGTATATGTACACATGTATATATATATATATATGTACACACACACACATGTAATCCATGGCGATATACACGTATACGCACTCACAAAAACAATATACCCGGGTAAATTAAATTTTGTATCCAGTTACCAGTTTTATATCTAGTGAAGCCCAAAGACATTTATCTAGCATTGTTCAAGAAACATCGTTAGATGCTATCTTTATCTTTTATTGCCTATAGCGCTACTTCAAAGCGACATTCTTATCTTATCGTCTGATCATCGATACGACATGATAAGACACGGACAGGAAGGACAGATAGAATGAAATTGAATAGAATTGGATAAGTTTGGGATGGTAGATGAAAATTTTGGAGGAAACATAGAGAGAAAAAATAGAAAAACCATTTATATTGTTGTTCATTTTCTCTACATGTTTGTCCTTTTACTTCACGGAGAATGTGAATGTTCCATTGGATAAGGACAGAGATAAGCAACAACAACAACAACAACAACAATAACAACAGCAGCGGCAGCAACAATAACAACAGCAACAGCAAGAACTGGAAACAGCCGACAGTGTAATGTTGGTTCATATCTTGTGACTGTTACAGACTTGTGTCTCTAACCCTAATTGTCAAACTGTCGGATGACTACAGTCCACTTAACTGCACAGGAATGTGTGGCATATTGTTGAACTTGATAAGTGTGTCACTGAATCACAATGGTATATTCAACTTCTGTGAATAAACATACATACATACGAGGGAGTGTTGAAAAGTTCCTGGCTTTAGGTAAAAGAAAATACAGGAGGATCAGTTAATTATGATTTTATCCAACATATTCCCCTCTCAGGTTCACACACTTATTGCAGTGGTCCTTTAGTTGTTCTTAGCCCTCTAAAAGAACTCGGAAGGTTGGATCTTTCGCGAGATTAAAGTCAGGAACTTTTCAGTACCTTTTCGTGTGTGTGTGTGTGTGTGTGGTGGTATGTGTGTGTGTGAGTGAGTGAGTGAGTGAGTGTGTGTGTGTATACACGATTAGGTGAATAGCGCTTTATTTAATTTATAAAACATGTGACATTAATAAAAATCTGTAAATGTACAAACATCCAGATTTCTGAGTACCTTAATTTTTTTCTATAATATAATTTCTGTACATCACCTCCAAACCTTCCAATATATATATATATATATATATATATATATATATATATATTTATATAATCATTGTTTAACGTTCGCTTTCCATGCTGGCATGAGTTGGATGGTTTGACAGGAGCTGGCCAGACAGAAGACTACACTAGGCTTCTGTGCCTGTGTTGGCATGTTTTTACGGCTGGATGCCCTTCCTAACACCAACCACCCCGCAGAGTGGACTAAACGCTTTTTACATGGCACGGGCAAAAGGCGAGGTCAGTTTTGGTAAGGTTTACAGCTGGATGCCCTTCAAACTCCAACCACTTTAGAGTGCGGACTGGATGTTTTTTACGTGGCATCAGCACTGGTAGGGTCACCAAGTAACTTGCATGACAAAGATCATTTGAGAGGAGAGGGGTAATTGGAGGAGGTGATCTTGTGTCAGATGAGGAAAAGTTAGGGAGAGAGAGAGAGAGAGAGAGAGAGGGAGAGGGAGAGAGAGAGAGAGTGAGAGAGTGAGTGTGTGAGAAAGAGAAAATGAGAACAGAAATAACTGTGCTGCTGTAAAGGAGATACATGGTTACCCAACCAGAGGGAAGAGCAAGAGAGAGAGAGAGAGAGAGAGAGAGAGAGAGAGAGAGAGAGAGAGAGAGAGAGTGGAAGACAGCAAGAGTGCTAGAGAGTGCAGGTGAGAGATGGTGTCGAAGCGCTAAGGTATATTCACAAGGAGCAGGGATCAGATTATAAATGGGATGGTAGAGTAAAGGAAGAGATAGATAGATGGTGACAAGTGCCAGGCAACACCCTGAAGGAATGGAGATCATAATATAAGTGGCAGGGTATTGCCAAAGAAGCGTGAGTAGGGAGTAGAGACTTCACATGGATACACAGAATGTGGGGTTGGGGAATGCAGTGACTAGTATATAGAGGAGGTGGGGGACTACGGGGTAACAATGATACAATGAGCAGGGCAGTGAGGACAGGATTGGGGAGTGAGAGATAAGCATAGTGCATGAAAGAGGAAATGTGAGGAAGAGAAGAGATGTAGTTTGGTTTGTTGGGGTAGAGTGAGGGAAAAGTTTTCTTGTTACGTGTGGGTGGAACACAACACTTCTAGAACTCAGTTTCGATGACATGGGCGGGCCTTCTCAAGAACCTCATATCGTAAGACATCTCGGTCCATTGTCATTTCCTCTGTGAGGCCCAGCATCCTAAGATCAGTCCTCACCACTTCATCCCATGTCTGCATGGGTCTCCCTCTTCTACAGATACCATCCACTGAAAGTGATCGGCAATTCTTTATACAGCTGTCTTCATTCATACGCATCACATGTCCAAACCAACGTAGTCTCCTCTTTTGCATACTGCATTTGATTCCTCTTATGCCCAACTTGGATCTGTTCAGTTTGAATCACAGATTTTTTAATTAATTCTTTTAAACTAAACAGTTTGAAACATGTAGAATTTCTCACGTAGAACACGGTTTACTCTGAACGTTTTTGACAAAATTTCGTATTTTAGAAGTTATTTCGTGTTAAAGTTGTCGTATTTGGATAATTTTAACCAATCAATGACGTGTATTTAGCTCAAGAAATGTACTGCTGTTTTCAAAAGAGCAACAACTTCCGGGTCATCTCTACTAAATGAATTCTTCAATCAAGTGTGGTTTATTCGGATGGTTCTTTAGCTTGGCTGCTGTGTTTTGGACTATCTTCACTTACTGCCTGTGATTATTTTCACCACTCTGCTCTATTTTATTTTTGTTTACTCCTCAATGCCATAAAGTATACAAACTACAGCTGAAAAATCTGTGGAGACTTGAAAGTGATTGGAATGTTGATGGGAATGCAATCTGGGTTCACGAAATATTGTTGCTTTTTATGCCTATGGGACAGTCGTGCAACTAACAAGAACTATGTGCAATCAGAGTGGCCTTTGCGAAAATCATATGAGCCGGGAGTTTGTAGCGTCCAGAGCAAGCCACTTTTAAACCCAGAATATGTTCTTCTTCCCCCTTTTCACATAAAGCTTGGCCTCATGAAACAATTCATGAAGACACTTGCCCGGAAAAGTTCAAAAGATTTTGAATATATGAAGGCCAAATTTCCAAAAATCACCGAGGCAAAACTGAAGGAGAGCGTATTCATAGGTCCGCAGATAAAAGAACACTTTAAGGACAACCACTTCCTCACAGCACTGGATGAGATTGAGCTTAAAGCATGGGAATCCTTCAAATGGCTCTGTGAAAATTTCCTAAGCAACAAGAGATCTCTAGAGTTTAGAAATGGAGTGAAATGTCTTCTAGACTCCTACGCTGCATTGGGCTGTCGGATGTCACTAAAAGTCCATTTCCTTAATTCACATCTGGACTTTTTTGCAGAGAATCTTGGAGCAGTGTCTGATGAGCAAGGGGAACGCTTTCATCAAGATATTGCATCGATGGAACAACGATATCAAGGATTTTGGAATGCAGGAATATTAGCTGACTACTGTTGGATGTTATACAGGGATGAACCTGAGATAAAACACCATAGAAAGTCCAAATCCCAAAGATTTTAAGTTGTTATGCATTCAAGTGTATTCTAACTTATTTTTACACAATAATTTTAATTTTGTACAATAAAAAGCCATGAAATTATCGTATCTTGTATTCAATATACTTTATATAGACATGCTTTACGTATCCTATATGTTAAAACAGCAGGCATCATTAACATGAAAATATGACCTGATAGAGGAAATCGGACTTCAGATTCGTAATCAGCATCAAAAATTAACCCAGAAAAGTCAATCAGCAACTCTGATGATTAAAAAAAAGTTTCATTTTGTTGACACATTTTAAATGCTAGTATCCTGGATTATAAAAATGACATAGAGTACCAACTATATTTATTACATAACTGATATAAGGAGTTCAACATATCTAAAATTCTACTATTTTTTTACAGGTAACTGGTGTTGGTGACCCTCATAATATCGTGGATTCCATACGTGGTCGAAGCATACTCAACCAAAAAAAATTTCGACAGCATTTTTGAAAGCGACAGGCACCATCTCGAAAGGTGATCCTATGTTCTGTTACAAACTTCCGTGAGAAAGGCGATAGCGAGAAGAAAAATTCCCCAAATCGACCTCGAACATCTCGTAATGTAGAGAACTGCCAAAGCGAGGAAACGCAATTGAACAAAGTTCCTCGAAGTCCACGCGTCGATTGGCTAAACAGTTGAATATTTTGCGAACTAGTGTCAGAAGGATTTTAAAATAAGACCTACCCTTGTATCCATATAAGGGACAACTAGTGTAGTAATTACTTCTGCCAGATAAGGTGTAAAGAAAAACTTTTAGTGATTTGTTTTTGTCAATATGTGAAGGAAGGAAGTGGATTTTATCCATCACTTGATCACATAAGATGAAGCTCAATTTAACCTTTCTGGTTATGTTAAACAAAATTGTAGGTTTGGGGGTTGTGAAAATCCTCAGATCGTACATGAAAGGCCTTTGCACAGTGAGGGGGTTGCAGTGTGGTGTGCAGTGACTAATGCATGTGTGATTGGTCCTTGCTTTTTTGAGGACGAGCATGGTGCAGTCTAACGGTAACTGCTGAGCGCTACAATCATGTGCTGAAGACCTCTCCCGTGTTACAAAGGCTTTCCCTGACACAGATGTGGATGTCACAAAATGGTGCCACCAGTCGTACAACGCGACTGTCAATGACAACTCTTCGAGAACACTTCCCAGGGCATCTCATTTCGAGATCCACTGACCACCCAGATCACCGGATCTAACACCAGTGGACTACTTTCTGTGGGGTTACCTCAAGGATAGCGTATACGCTAGAAGGCCCCGCACAACAGTGGAACTAAAACAAAGATTCCATAGAGAGATTGCAGCCATTCCAGTTGATATGCTAAGCTGCAGTGTGCTTGATATGAGAAAGCGAGCTCGTGAATATTCTCTTCGTGGTGGTGACAATCTCCAGATCTTAGATATGTTGAACTTCTGTATATCAGTTATGTAGTAAATATATTTGGTACTCTGTCATTTTTATAATCCAAGATACTAGCATTAAAAATATGTCCCTTTAATCATCACCGATTTGCTGCCAATTCAAAGGTTCTCCTTTATGCAGATGACTGTGACTTAGTCACTCATACAGTGGATGACATGCAAATACTCATGAATTGCATTTCTGCTTCTTGAAAGGCATTTGGACTCAGCATTAGCCTGGACAAGACTGTTGTAATGTTCCAGCCTGCACCTGGAAATCCATATGTGGAACCAGCTATCTTGGTTGAAGGAACAATTCTGAAGGTAGTAGACAAGTTTGTCTGCCTGGACAGCACAAGCTGTTCTTGCTCCCTGGATGAGGAAATATCTTTCAGGCTGCAGAGAGCAAGTAATTCCTCCGGTCTCTTCAGTCTCGTGTCTGCTCCCAGTATGGCATCGCAAGGCAAACAAAAGTTGCTGTGTACCGTGAATGTGCACTGACATCGCTCCTCTACTCATGTGAGACATGGAATCTGTACAAACGTCAGTTAAGGGTCCTTGAACGCTTTCATCAGAGATGTCTCAGACACATTCTCAATGTTGGCTGGACCTCAAAAATTCCAGACACACAAGTCTTGAGGACAGCTGATATCTTGAGTATTGAGGCAATGGTGCACAAGCAGCGGTTCCGTTGGACTGGACACCTTATTAGAATGAAAGATAGCAGGATTCCTAAGCAGGTGCTATATGGAGAACTTGTGAATGGAAGGAGACTCCGGCAGAAACCAAGGCTGCGATTTAAGGACTGTGTCAAGTCCTCATTAAAGGCCTGTGATATACAGGACACTGACTGGGAGAACAATGCCTGTCATCGCCCCAGATGGAGGAAGCAGGTTAAGGAAGGGATCAACACTTCTCAGAGAGCACGTATCCAGCGTGAAGAACTTAAGCGAGCTGCGTGAAAATGCACGGCTCGTATAGTGAATGGAAAAGCTTGGTCTGTATGCTTGTCAAGAGCTTGGCTCATTATCCACCAACGGAGCCGCAAATGCAAAATATAAGTTAGTCCTAGAGCTCACAATTCTTCCTGAAGGTCAGCAATGGTCTTCCTCAGTCACGAGTGGACGGCCATCATATCATGTGTGTATGTAGAAAGACAAGCAATTTTTGGTTCACCTTTTCTAGAACCTCCTCCAAACGGAACTGCTCAGACACCCATGCAGCAACCGAATCCTACCGCTGTCTTGGGCGACAAGGAGACGACTTTATATCTAGCATGGGCCGCCTACATGCAGGACGCTGACTACATGCTTCCAGCCCGTCAAGGTTTGCATGCTTCCCCACCTTCCCATCGCCGCAGGTTTTCCGAATGAAAATAAAATATATACTAAAAATAAATAAGTATATAAATATATACTAAAAATAAAGATACATATACACTGAAAATAAAATAAATATATATAAGGGAAAAAATATTGGTTGAGGGAAGTTTGTGTATCTGGGCAGCACACTCAGCCTTTCTTGCTCCCGGGATGATGAAATACCTTTCAGGCTGCAGAGAACAACTGATTCCTTCCGGTCTCTTCAGTCTCGTATCTGGTCCCAGCATGGCATCACAAAGGAAACAAAAATTGTTGTGTACCGTGCATGTGTACTGATACAAAATATAAGTTAGTCATAGCGCACCATGTTCTTGAAGGTCAGCAATGGTCTTCCTTGGTCATGAGTGGACGGCCATGTATGTATGTATGTATGTATGTATAGGGTTTGACAAAATAATGGAAACACCTTAAAATTCAAACAAATTTATTTTAATATGGGGTAGGACCGCCTTTGGCAGTAATTACAGCTTCAATTCTACGAGGTATGGACTCGTACAAAGTTTGAATTGTTTCCAAAGGAATTTTTGTCCATTCTTCAGCTAAAACAGTCTCCAGTTCTTGTAGTGATGATGGTGGAGGATATCGACTCCTTACTTGTTTTTCTAAAATGCACCATAAACATTCAATAATATTGAGATCTGGGGACTGTAGTGACCAGATAAGATGTTCAACTTCACTAGAATGTTCCTCGTGCCATTCGGTAACAACTTTAGCTGTGTGAATTGGTGCATTATCATCCTGAAAGATTGCGTTTCCCTATGGAAACAGTTCCGCAACCATAGGATGAATTTGATCAGATAAAATGCATAAATAGTCTTGACTATTAATTCTGCCATGAAGGGAAACCATTGGGCTGCTGGATTTCCAAGATATAGCCCCCCCCCACCCCAGATCATCACAGATCTTCCTCCATGTTTAACAGTTGGAAGAAGGCAGTTTGGGTCAAATGCTTGGCTGTCTTCTCACGTATACTCGGCCGGTGGTTGGAAATAAGGTAAAGGATAACTCGTACGAGAAAATAACATTCTTCCACTGCTCTAGAAACCAATTCTGTAGGTTTTTACTCCACTCTAAATGCTTTGCAACGTTTGTTTTTGAAAGTAGTGGCTTTCTGATTGCAGACCTCCCGTGAAATCCAGTTTTGTGCAGCCTCCGGCGAGCAGTTTTTGTGGAAACTGGTTTTCGTGGTGGTCATTAAGTTCTGCAGTAATTTTGGGAGCTGTACTTTTGTGATCCTTTCTAACAATTTGCGTAAGAATCGGACGGTGCCTATCTGAAAGTTTTGGTTTTCTTCCTGAGTTTTGTTTCGACAAGGAGGTTTTTTCCTCTTTCTCAAAGGCTGTCATTACTTTCGAGATAGTACTTCTTGATACACAAAACATTTCGGCTGTTTTCGTTACGCTAGCACCTGCCATACGAGCACCAACAATTTGACCTCTTTGAAAGTCCAATAGATCTGTCTTGTTGTTTCCATTATTTTATTCAACACCGGTATGTGTGTGTGTGTATGTATGTATGTATGTATGTATGTATGTATGTATTTATTTTTCCTCTCCATACATTTGGTAATAATATAACTCACAGCCAACGCATTAACAAAAACGTCCTTCATTAACAAATACCAACCTCGTCTGAATTTCTATAGCGGAGAAATGAAATAACAACAACTACCAGTAATACTGTAACCTTTACTTGGGCCACCTCTACGACTACTGCTAAGTTATAGCTGGAAAACAGCTATAAACTAACACCACCACTACTAGTTAGATTAAAGACTGCTGTAAACTACAGGGATCTCTGTTACTGTACTACTAGTGTTCTCTCTCTCACCAACAACACCTGTGCCCACCTCATCAGCCGAAGGAGACTACAATCTGCTACGAGTTTTATTAACCAGTCATCACAACCAGCTGGCAACTATCAGAAGCACTTAAACTATAGCACCATGTGATTTTTATAAGACAAGTAGATGAACTTTCAGAACTGAGTATTACGAAAGTTTTATTTAATTTGTTTCAATTTTTCTTTCCATTTTATTCCAGCATGAAGAGGTCGTCTTAAGCGACCGAAATCAGTACATATTTTCTTTCTGTTATCCATGATTTTCTTATGTATATATATGTGTGTGTATACATGCACATGTATATATATATATATATATATATATATATATATATATTCATATACATATACACATACATATGCACATGTGTGTGTGTTTGAATATATGTGTATGTGTGAGTGCATTGTATGTTTGTGTGTGTATCTATGCGCCACATGTAATAGTGCAATAGTCAGCCATTTTGAGTTTGAAATGTTTCCTTGCCATACCTCCTTCTTTCTCAATTACCCCCGGTAAAGTTTCATAAATTTTTACGCAAAATTCATTATTTTCAGAGAATACGTCTTTTTCTTTTTACACAGAAAATTGTTGATTTATCACAAAATAATATAAGTCTTAATCCTTGACATTTTGACATTTAATTTTACATGAAATTTTGATCATTAAACATTTTCCTCCATAGAAACAAAGAAAATAGCGTTAAAGAAGACCCATTACTACCAGTTTGCATATTTTCTGTGTACATCATGTATTATTCAAAATTATTCTTCAAAAATATTAAAAGTAACGCACACGATTTAAACTTGCCGCCACTTTGCTTCGTACAACTATGTTGTTTCTTTTATATTTTACTCCATTCAGTCATTGGATTCTGCAGCCATGCTGGAGCACCGCCTTGAAGGTTAGTTTTTAGTCAAAGAGATCGATGCCAATACTTTTTTAAAAAGTCAGTCTGCTACTTACTCTGTCGGTCTCTAACCACCACTAAATTACAGAGATGTAAACAAACTAATACCGGCTGTGCGGGACAAGCACAGCATGATCACACACACACACACACACACACACACACACACACACACACACACACACACACACACACACACACGACTGACTTCTTTTTCATTTTCCGTCTAACACAAATCCACTCAAGGCTTTGGTCGACAGATTTCATAATTTCCCAAAGTAAATTCATATTCTGAAGGATATTTCTTGCATTTCCTATTCTTTCCTACAGAATTGTTAAGTTTCTATTGGGTTGACCACATGGCTAGGAAGCAAGCTTCTTGACTAGACAGTCATGCTTGGGCTGTTAAAAAGTTTTTCATCACCACTGTGTTTTTTTAGCTTTTATAATTAATTGTGAAACTTTGGTATAGTTAATTGTCATAAGGATTTTAGTTGAATCAATGAGTTTTTGCTTTAAAAAGATTGGTTTTGTTCCTTCCAAAATTGCAATAATCTAAAATAGAAAAATAAGCTCAGCACAAAAACCGGTAAAAAATTTGCCTATAAAGGAAGCATATTCATTATGAAGCCTATGTTATTTTCTAAAATTTAACAGGTTTCATAATTTCCCAAAGTAAAATCATATTCCGAAGAAAATTTCTTGCATTTCTTGTTTTTTCCTGCGATTAGATGGACGGGATAATTTCCAGAAATCCATGGCCTGTTAGTGTTACCGAGGGCTCTTCCAGTTCGAGGCAAGCTCTACAGGCACCTAACTACGATCAGATGGACCTGTTTGAGATGAACGCAGAGCGATGAAATTGTTCTGCATTCACTCGTCCAGTATATGGGCATTATTGATTCGTGAATCTTTGTCGATCTGCTGTTGACGCGTCTAGAACCGATCCAGACGGCAATCGAGTTCATCGTGATGATCGTCCACCGCCTTCTTTTGGCCGAAAAGGGAAGACAGCTTTCCTCTGTCTCGTAGCTACGGCAAAAGACGAGATTGAAAGCACTGCAGACAGGTACTTTCTTCTTCAGGCAAGTTCCACTTGAAAAAGAAAGTGAGGGTGGAGAGAGAACTACTGCTCTTCCCCCAGGTGTTTTGTTGAAAGATGGGTGAACATAGCGAGGATGGCCCGTGTAAATGGGCCTATTCTAAACATGCGCTTCTAAGCCGAAGGAGTTGGAAAGGAGAGAGGCACCTGCTGAGGTGCCTCTGGCGGTCAGGATAACTATGTGTGAGTTTCTTTGATTGTCCCTGGATGGAACTCCCTACTTTTGGGTGATTTTGTTCTTGAATTTTTGTTAACTGTTCTTGTTTTAATTTTATGCACAAAGATTTGTGCTAAGCCCCACTTACCCCTTGTGTTGTATTGTCTTTTTTTGTTTTGTGTTCGACCCTTGTGTCCAATAAAGAAAACATTATTATTTTTTATTGTCTTTGCACAGCTTCTAACGCTGGAGGTGTACTACGGTGCCAGCTGTTCACTACCAGTGAACTAAGGTAGCATCCCACATTTTTCGAGCACCATCCGGAGCATCATTCGAGCAGTTCCAAGCAGTGCTGTTTTCTGTAAGTGCTCTACCCTTATTGCAGCCCCTATTTGTTTCATGTACTTCTCAAGATTTTTACTCACGGTTCCCAGGGCTCCGACAATTATTGGTACTACTACCACCTTTTTCAGCGTCCACAGCTGCTTAACCTCCCAAGCAGACCTATCATATCTATCGACATTTCTTTCTTCTATATCGAATACCTTGTTGTAAGCTGGGCATGCTATATCTATGATCCAGCATCGTTTGCTTTCTTTCTCAATTAACACTATGTCTGATTTCCTATTCTCTATCTCATGGTCGCACGGAATCATAAAATCCCATAGGGTCTTTGCATTATCATTTTCGATGATGTCTTCGGGTTTATGTTCGTACCACTTTTTTGCTCTGTCAAGTCCATACTGGTTCCAAGGTGTCCAATGGACAATCCTTGCTATATTGTCATGACGTCTCTTATATTCTTTCTGGTCTAGTGGCGTACATTGACTGGTAATATGCCATACGGTTTCACCATTTTGTCCACAAATTCTGCACTTATCACTTTCTGATGTGTTGTCTATTCTGTATTTGATGTAATTGATTCTTAACGCTTACTCTTGGGCAGCACAAATTAGAGCCTCCGTTTCCGGTTTTAAACCACTTTTAGCAATCTATAGCCATCTTTTTTCTGTCTGTCTTATCTTCAACATTCCCATGAAATTGTCCATGCATTCTTTTCTTTATCCACTTATTTTCATTTTCATTCATTCTCAAGTGCTTTGCAATCTTGCATCCTACACAAGCCTGACCTTACTTCCAATAATAGTGGTTCTGTGGCATTTTTTACATACCATGCTATGTTGTTTTCTTCTGCTCTAATGCTGTGATCGTATCCAATTAGTCATCTTCCCCCTCTTTTTCTTGGTACAAACAGTCTGTCTGTGTCACTTTTTGGGTGGAGTATCCCATATCTAGTTAGTAACTTCCTTGTCTTTCTGTTTAAGCTGTTTAGTTCGTCTACTATCCATGCGATTACCCTTGCTCCATATCTAAGTTATGAAACCACCGAAGTGTTGATAGCTTCAATCTTATTCCGTCCATTGAATTTCGACTTAACGATAAGTCTTAGTCTGCGCAAGTACTCCACCTTAAATTTTTCTGTCATTTCTTTCTCTCTCAATTTATCCATTTCCAATATCCCCAAATACTTAGCCCGTCTCTTCTATCTGCTTCATAACCTCCCCCGACGGTATCTCTAGCCCCTCCATACATTTAATTTTGCCTCTCTTCAAGACTAACACACCGCACTTTTTCAGTCCGAACTCCATTCTGATATCAGTTCTGAAAGTATACACCGTATCAACGAGGGAACTGACTCGGGATTCTTCTTTACCATAAAGTTTGAGGTCATCCATGAATTACAAGTGGTTAACTTTTTGTTGGCGGCTCTTGAATACATACCAACCTTTGCTTTCCTCAGAATCAGTGTTAGTGGTATCATGCATAGTACAAAGATCAGTGGGGACAGGCAGTCCCCTTGGAAGATGCCTCTCCTGATTTCTATTGTCCCTAAACTTCTTCCATATGCTGTCAGTTCCGTCCTCCGCTTCATACTTTTTCCAAGCAATTGCTCAACATTCGACGCAATACCAAATAGGTTCATACATTATTATTATTATTATTATTATTATTATTATTATTATTATTAAGGCGGCGAGCTGCCAGAATCGTTAGCACGCCGGACGAAATGCTTAGCGGCATTTCGCCCGTCGCTGCGTTCTGAGTTCAAATTCCGCTGAGGTTGACTTTGCCTTTCATCCTTTCGGGGTCGATTAAATCAGTACCAGTTACGCACTGGGGTCGAAACAATCGATTTAATCCTTTCCCCTAAATTTCAAGCCTTGTGCGTGCCCACAGTAGAAAACATTCTTCTTCTTCTTCTTCTTCTTCTTCTTCTTCTTCTTCTTCTTCTTCTTACTACTACTACTACTACTACTACTACTACTACTACTACTACTACTACTACTACTATTATTATTATTATTATTATTATTATTAAGGCGCGAGCTGGCAGACTCGTTAGCACGCTACTACTACTACTACTACTATTATCATTATTATTATTATTATTATTAAGGCGGCGAGCTGGCAGAATCGTTAGTACGCTACTACTACTAATACTACTACTACTACTACTACTACCACTACTACTACTACTACTACTATTATTATTATTATTATTATTATTAAGGCGCGAACTGGCAGAATCGTTAGCACGTCGGGTAAAATGCTTTGGGGCATTTCGTCCGTCATTGCGTTTTGAGTTCAAATTCCACCGGAGTCGACTTTCCCTTTCATCCTTTTGGGGTCGATGAATTAAGTACCAGTTAAACACTGGGGTCAATTTAATCGACTATTCAACTCCCCCAAAATTTTAGGTGTTGTGCCTTTAGCAGAAAGGATTATTATTATTATTATTAAGGCGCGAGCTGGCAGAATCGTTAGCACGTCGGGTAAAATGCTTTGGGGCATTTCGTCCGTCATTGCGTTTTGAGTTCAAATTCCACCGGAGTCGACTTTGCCTTTCATCCTTTTGGGGTCGATGAATTAAGTACCAGTTAAACACTGGGGTCAATTTAATCGACTATTCAACTCCCCCAAAATTTTAGGTGTTGTGCCTTTAGCAGAAAGGATTATTATTATTATTATTAAGGCGCGAGCTGGCAGAATCGTTAGCATGCCGTGCGAAATGCTTAGCGGTATTTCGCCCGTCGCAACGTTCTGAGTTCAAATTCCTCTGGGGTCGACTTTGCCTTTCATCCTTTCGGGGTCGATAAATTAAGTACCAGTAAAACACCAGTCCCTCTCCCCGAAATTTCAGGCGTTGTGCCTTTAGCAGAAAAGATTACTATTATTATTATTCTTTTTTTATCACAGGTTTTGTTGGAGCTCCTGGAGTCGTGTATGCATAGCGGGCTTACTACCTGCAGCCTACCGTATCATGTTATTCGTTCTTTTCAGTTATCTAACACTTTTCTGATTATTGTGGCTGTGCCAAGGAAGCAAACATTTTGTAACAATTCTACTGGGCACTCTATTCTAATTTCCTTTATATTCCTCTTGTTGCCTTCTGGTCTTAGGTCCTTGTTGTGACGACAAACAGTACAAACCCCCGGTAGATACAATATCTTCAATCAACAACCTCATGATATTGTATACTGTGCGATGCCTATAATAATAATAATAATAATAATAATAATAATAATAATAATAATAAAATGTATAAATAGCTCCTACTCTGCGAAACTTCTTATCTGTAAGTATGAGATCATAGAGAACCACACTGACGTTGAACAATGACAGTGAATCTCTAAATGCTGGAAATGTAAGAATTTCATGTGGCATTTTTCAGGGTGACTCACTATCACCACTCCTCTTGTGTCTAGCCTTAATACCGCTCTCAAAATTGCTCAATGATGCACAATATGGTTATAAAATATTTGGTAAAAATATAAATCATCTCATTTACATGGATGATTTAAAGCTCTTTTCAAAAATTGACCAACAACTCAAAGGCCTACTAGCGATTGTTAAACAATTCAGTGATGACATCAGGATGTAATTTGGCCTTGATAAATGTGCAAAAGCTACCTTTATCAAAGGAAAAATGACAAAAACATCTAATGTGAACCTTGACCAGCAAAATATCATAAAAGAGTTAGAACCAGCGGAGAGCTACAAATACCTAGGGGTAATTGAGGGGGACAATATCAAGCATTCAGTGATGAGGGAAAGGATCAGAAGAGAATGTTATCGCAGGGTGAGAGCAATACTGAAGACAGAGCTGAACGCGAGAAACAGGATCGAAGCGATCAATGCTCTAGCCATACCAATCGTGACTTACAGTTTCAACATCGTTAACTGGTCAATTACTGAAATATGTAATGTTGACAGAAAAATACGAAAACTGTTGACAATGCATAGAATGCACCACCCTAAGGCAGATATAGAACGTCTTTATCTGCCAAGAAAAGAGGGAGGCCGAGGACTTCTACAGCTGGCATTAACAATGAAGGTAGCCACAATTGGCCTAGACACCTATCTGAAAAACTCTGAGGACTGGATGCTAAAACTTGTCTCAAAACATGAAAGCAAGAAAGCCTCTTACTCAGTAACAAAACAGGCAAAGGAATATCTAAGTGAATTCCAATTGCAACAAATTCAAGAATTAGACGAACTAGAAACACCTGTAGAAAAAGCTAAGCGCTTGAAAACCCGTGCTAAAATTTCTGCCTTAGATATTATGACTGAAAAATGGCATGGAAAACCTCTCAATGGCAAATACCCAAAGAGAGCGAATAATGCAGATATTGACAAAGCCCTTATCCATCAATGGCTAATGGCCTCTGGCTTGAAATCAGAAACAGAGGGGTTTATCATAGCAGCCCAAGATCAATGCCTACCTACAAAGAACTACCAGGCCAACATATTAAAGAACAGCAGCTCCCCATTATGTCGTATATGCTAACAACAAAATGAGACCATCGATCATGTTGTCTCCATGTGCAGTCTGCTTGCGCCTACAGAGTATCTCAACAGGCATGATAGAGCTGCACAATATATTCACTGGGTAATATGCAAAAACCTGGACTTGCCCCATGATAAAAACTGGTGGGAACACAAACCACCCCCAGTACTTGAAAATAATCACATCGCACTCCTCTGGAACTTCACCATTCAAACTGACAGAAAGATAGACGCAAATAAGCCAGACATCATACTGAAAGACTTCAGACAAAAATCATGCCTCCTCATTGATATGACTGTCCCAATCGATATAAACGTATCTGTCAAGACCTACCAAAAACTGAGCAAATATAAAGATCTTGAAATAGAAATTAGCAAAATGTGGAATCTGAAGACGAAAACAATACCTATTGTCATAGGTGCCCTGGGAATGACAGCGAAACGGGCTGATTACTACCTAGCTCAGATACCAGGAAACCCCAAAATGGCTGAAGTCCAAAAGATAGTGCTCATGGGAACTGCCCATATCCTACGTAAAATACTGTCTATGTGATCTCAAATTTTAAAACAAACACATAATTTTCGTATGGTTTCTTAAACATTCACTAGAACAAAACTGTACAAATCCAAATATATGGTACCCTAGGCATAACACCTACATGAACTTCTAACTTGTTGTCTCTTGAGGTCTCTGGGTGAGACTTGGATCCAACTTGTACAAATGCAAAACAAAAGTCAAACATAAAATAATAATAATAATAATAATAAATAATAATAATAATAATAATAACAAAAGTCAAACATAAAATAATAATAATAATAATAATAATAAATGCCCCTGATGTAGTACCAGGCAGTGGCTCTCATGGTTTCTGATCTTAATTGATTGGAAGTGTTATCATGTACATTGTTTTGTCTTGGTATAAAAGATGGCCAACAGCAAATATTCTGCTTAATACCACAGATTTGCTTGTCAGTTGTTTGACCTTAACCAATTGAGCATGTCCCTTGGTGGCTGACGATATGTGCATCTCTGATCACGAGCAGAAGTAGTGGGGGAGCATTATAGCCATGTGTTGAGAGAAATTCTTTGGGGTTTGAATAATTCACCTTCTGAAACATGGGTGTTTTGCTGATCATCCTTAAACAAACCTTATTCAGGGACCTTTTGAGCGGGATGGGCTACTCGACCTGAAATAAATTCTAACTGGGCCCCACCTGCGAGGTCATGCGCTGTTTATCTTGATATGAAATCACTATGTCATGCAATGGTTGTGATGCACGTGCCTTGTGTACCCTTATCAGACGGGTAGTCATGATGGGTATATTGGGCTTTGTATATTTTACTCCAGTGTCACTTTGATGGCATGCACTGCTCTCTAACTCAATAATAATAATAATAATAATAATAATAATAATAATAATAATTTACATTTAATCTGCATGTTTGTTTCAATCACTTGCCGAGACACACCCAGCGTCCTAAGGCAAGTGAAGAATAAGATAAGTTACAGTACAAGTGAAAGCTTGGGGAGGGGAAGTGGCAGGGGCAGTAGCGAAATATATCTTCATGTAATACAGCATAGACACTGAAATTGATAGGGCTTTTCTAAAGACGTGGGTAGTACTTGTCAGCACAACCTTTCAGGTTTCTCTGAGACATGATTCTACTGGAATATTACCTAGATGCTTCTGACATCTCTTTCTTATCATACCTAGGGCACCCACAATAACAGGAACAGTTCTCGCTTTAAGATGCCACATCTTTTATCTTTCAATTTCCAGGTCCTTATATTTACTTAATTTGTCAAATTCCTTTACAAATATATTTTGATCAGTGGGAACACTGACATCTATTAGTCTACAAGTATTTTCTTCTTTAATGACTGTCCGTTCGATTAGCCTGGATCGTTCTGTCGGTGCTGACTGGAAAATCCCAGAACATAGTGACATTTTTACCTTCAACGACTGGCTCAGGATAATGTTCATACCAGTAAGTAGGAGTGTTGATTTTATATATTTTCCACTGTGAATACGATCGTGGCGATTTTTGTATTTGTTTGGTGCCAGCACAGGGCATCCCAAGACAAGATGGTCTATTGTTTCATCAAATTTATCGCAGAATCTGGATTTAGGGTCAGAACCGTTTTCAAGAATGTTAACCTGGTAGTTTTTGAAAAGCAAGCTTTGATCTTGTGCCGCCAATATGAAACCTTCAGTCTCTGCTTTCAGTCCTGAGCTTCTCAGCCACTGATGGGTTGTTGCTCGATCTACATCAGCATTTCGGCATCGAAGCATACACTGTTCATGCAGAGGCTTCTGGCGCCACCGCTCCTCAATTTGTTTCTGCCCATTCTTTTTTGCAGTCTGTTTGATCCGTTTTGCTTGTTTCGAGGCAGTGGTTTCAGGTTCTTCATCTAATTCAGGGTTAATGCCGAGTTCCCTTTCGAATGTGCAAGCTTCCTTGACAATAGAATGTGATTATTTGCTGCTTTCGTGTTTGCACACAAGCCACAGCATCCAGTCCTCTGTACTAGATAAGTAGTTGTTCATTGCTATTGTGGAGGTCTTATAAGCACAGTTCTACCTGCATGATTCCCCTTCCTCCGTTACTTCTAGGTAGGTACAAATGATCAATGTCTGCTTTTGGGTAGTGCATGTTCTTAGATGTTAGTAGTTTTCTTGTCTTCTTGTCCAGACGTTAGAGCTCTGTAAGATTCCAGTTAATGATGTTAAAACTGTATTGGACAACTGGAATTGCCAGGGTGTTAATGACTTCGATGCGGTTTTTGGAGTTGGGCTCAGTTTTTAGTATGAGTCTTACTCTCCTGTAATATTTCTTTTTTATGTTTTCCTTCATAGTAGCATGTTGTACACCATCTCCTACATTTATCCCCAAGTATTTATAGCTTACTTGTGGGTCAAGCTCCTTGATGGTAGTGTCGGTATCTAATTTAATGGAAGCTTTTTGTTTGAGCTTGCCTCTTACAATAGTTGCTTTAGCACACTCATCAAAGCCAAAATCCATCCCGATGTCATTGCTGAACTCTTTAACAGTTGTTAACAGCCCTACTTAGCTCTTCGTCATTTCTAGTAAACAGCTTCAGATCATCCATATAAAACAGATGGTTTACACTTTGAACTCTTACCTGTTGTTACTCAGTTCGTTTGAGAGTGGGATCAGAACCATGCATTTGTGTCTATTTATCTGCGTACTTCGTTGCCTACTAAGTTTGTACTATGAGGTTATTGTTTGGGTTTAGTTGAGCAGTATAGATAGCTTTCAACACAGCTCTATAATCTTCTCTAGTCCATTTTATGCGTTTGCATTATGTGGTGTTTTTGGTGGTGTCACTACAGGTCTAGGGTTAGGGTTATCTTGGTTCTGGTTATCTGATAGTTCGTTTTTTTTTTTTGAGAGTTTGTTCCAGCAGCAGGCTTTTCGACCCCATTCTGGTTCCCCACTGGGTAACGTGGTTCTTGTCCCGGGAGATGACCGAATCGGTATGAGTTTCGGTTTGTCATTAACGCATTGACGGCGGCAATAGGAAACGGGTCTGTTTGTTCAGGATTGACTTTTTGACACGACATCGCTTCTTTGTTCTTCGAATGGATATATTTGTTATATCGTTGGCTGACAAATCGAAAATTGCCTCTATTTTTTATGGTCGCTATGTTTCCGGGCATAACTGCTAAGTGATGTTTTAAACTGAGTGACTAATTTGCTCCTTTTTATATTCGTTTGTGGGAAGTCGCTTTGTTTTTGTTTGGTTCGGCGTCGCTCGTGACACGTGTCTTTCTTTTATTTTCTGTGTGTCTGCGTGTGCGTCGTATAGGCATTATTTATGTTGCTTCTAAATATTAGCATGTACACATGGATGCATGACGGTTGCATGTATAGGTAATTATTCAATTTACGTACTTATTGTGTAATTGGTGTGTTTGGTGTGTTTTTCCAGGGTTTCTGGTGCTGGTTTCGACGTCTTGCGTATGCCACATTGAGATATTTTTTAACAAAAATCTTTCCGATTCTTTAATTCCTTTGCTTTAACAGAACTTTCCCCACAGTTGTATCGCCAAGTTTTCCTTCCATTGCACCGATGTTGGATTAAGTTTGTTTTGTGGAGAGAGCTTTTTAGTGTACGTTATTATTATTATTATTATTATTATTATTATTATTATTATTATTATTATTATTTTCTTCCAATTCTGTTTCCATTTCTTGTCGAGTGTCTTCCTGACACCTAGGGCAGAGAAACGCATACATCGGTAGGCCATTAAAATAAACACACTAGATTGCTCATTACAAAATCATGTAATAGGGAAAAGTGGTAAGAACGACAAAAAGAAAAAGGAAAATTAAAAAATAAAGAGGAAAGAAAATAAAGGGGGGAAAATGAATGAAAATTCACAGTACGTGTGACGTACCAGTTAAGACAATCTTTTTTGCACTCCTTGCATGTATGGTAAGCCAGGGATCATTCTTAAATAATTGTCATTTCCTTTTTGATCATTCCAAGTGCTCCAACAATCACTGGTATTGTAACAGTCTTGAGATGCCACAGATTTTCGATTTCAATTAGCAAATCTTTATATTTTTTGAGCTTATCAAATTCTTTTGCCTAGATATTATGATCACAGGGTATGCTCATGTCAATCAATAAACACTTTACTGTTTTGGTCTTTCACAACAATATCTGGTTTATTTGCTTTAATGGTCCGGTCTGTACATACTGGGATGTCCTAAAGAATCGTTACATTTTCTCCCTCAGTTACAGCCTCAGGGTGGTGCTTGTACCATTTGTCAGCAGTTTTGATTTTATAATGCCGACACATTATCCAGTGTAGATATTGGCCAACTCTGTCATATCTTGATTTATACTCTACAGGTGCTAAAACCTTACACCCAGAGATTAGGTGGTCTACTGTTTCAATCTCATCGTTGCAGTATCGGTACTTTGGGTCAACACCATATTTCATCACATTGGCTTGATAGTTCCAGGTCAATAAGCTCTGATCTTGGGCAGCCAAGATAAAGCCTTCACTGTCTGCCTTTAACCCTGAACTCCGTAGCCACTGATGAGTGTGTTTCTGGTCTACATCAGCTATATATTTGCCATGCAGAGGTTTTTGTTCCCACTTATCAGCTAATTGTTCAAATGCATTTTGCTTTGCTATTGATTTCACCTTCCTTGCTATTACAGTTGCCGCACTTCCATCATGCTGTTCAACATGGGTATTATGCATAAACTGACTTGAAAATTTTTTGCTCTCCTTCATAGCAGAATGAAACCTCTTACGTCTTTTATGGTTTTCAACGAGCTTTAGCATCCAGTCATTAGATGTTTCAAGATATTTTGCCAGTCCAATTGTGGTGGCTTTGTAAGAGATTTCAAATTGGATCAAGCCTCGATCTTCTTGAACTCTGAGTAGGTAAAGACGATCTGCGTCTGCCTTTGGGTGGTGCATCTTATTGCAAGTCAGCAGCTTACAGATTTTCCTGTCAGTTTTCCTTATTTCGCTCATATTCCAGTTCAACACATTGCAACTGTAAATAACCGAAACTACTAAGGAATTTATAGCTAACACCTTGCTTTTAACTCGGATTTTAGGACTGCTAGAACTTTCCTATAACATTCCTTCCTCTTTCATGCTTGCATGTTGAATGCCAATGCCCACATTTATTCCCAGGTATTTTGTAAGTTTGTTCCTGCTCGAGTTCTTTTATGACTGTCAACATCCAACACCACTAAATGTAAGGTCTTCAATTTCCCTTTCTGGAACGTGGCCTTGGCACATTTATTAAGACCAAATTCCATCCCGATATCATCACTGAATGCTTTCATAGTACGTAGTAGTCCTTCAAGATCATTATTATTATTGTTATTTTGAAAGACTCTCGGATAGTTCTTAATTACTGGTCGTTCTTTACTTGAAAGCAGACAATAACAAATCACCAAAGGTTTCAAGTAGTGCCTTCTGGGACTCAAGGAGACAACACTTTCCTTAGAATGTTGACTGTATCCAACAATGCTGTCTTCTGGATCACTTTGAGCCTGACAGCAGCTCAAGTATTTTTCAAAGTTCTTGGAAACTGCTCCTAATGCTCCAATTACCACCGGTATCACCATTACTTTCCATATCTTTCCTATCCTGTCCCGCAGAGGTTGGTATTTCTCATACTTTTCTGTTTCCTTACATTTCACCCTCTAATCGCCTGGTATTGCAACATCTATTATCTTTGATTATTTTTCATCGTTATGGATGATCACTATATCTGGCCGTCTTGATTCTATGACTTGGTCGCACTGTATGTTAAAATCCCAGAATATCTTGTAATGCTCGTTTTCCATTACTCCCTCTGGCTTGTGCTCATACCATTGTTCGGCTCTCTCGAGTTTTGCTTTACAACCAGTGGACATATCTGGCCACATTGTCGTGTCTCCTTTTGTATTCGCGTTGTGCGAGCTTACAGCATTCACTAACAATATGGCTTATACTTTCTCCCTTATCAGAGCACATCCTACACTGTGGTGAGTCAGTGCTTTTATCAATGTGATATTTGCAGTAGTTTGTTCTGAGAGCTTGTTCTTGAGCGCTGCACTCTAATGTCCCGCTGGGACCTTTTAAGCCTCCTTTCTGCAGCCATTGCCAGTTTCTAATCCAATCAATCTCATCTTTATTCTTCAAGAACTGACTGTGCATTTTCTTGTCCTGCCAAATTTTCTTCATCTGCTCTCTCTGGTTTTTCTTAAATCGTGTTGGATCTACGCTTCGTTCACTTTTAACGTTCCCTGCATTTTCACTGCTTCAATCATTTCTTCTTTACTCCCCTTGACTTACCAAGCCCGGCTATTCTCCTCTTCCCTTATGCAACCTTCACAAACCACCAATCCTCGGCTTCCTTCTTTCCTCTTTACATACAATCTTGACACATCACTCTTGGGGTGTAGTTTCTTGTCATTAATTTACGTGTTCTCCAGTCTATCTCCTGTAATTCATTCTTCTTCCAAGACACTATTCCTGCCCCATATCTCATCAAAGCAACTGCACATGTGTTAATTGCTCTAATCTTATGGCGCCATTTAGATTCGATTGGCGCACAAGCCGAGTTCTCCTCAAATACTCTTTCTTGTACATTTCTTTCATCTTGTGTTCATTCATCTTATCTCTTTCAATTATACCCAAGTACTCATATCCTTTCTCTCCGACTTCCTTTATAGTTTCGTCACTTTCCAGCTTGATTCCATGACTTTTACTGATTTTCGCCTTTTGAGAATCATTACACCACATTTCTCGATCCCAAATTCCATGCCAATATCTTTGCTAATTCTCTGCACAGTTGCCGTCAAACTTTCAATTTCTTTCTCAGTTTTAGCAAATAGTTTTAGGTCAACCATAAACCACAGGCTGTTTACTCTCACTCTGCCTAACATGTACTTCACACACATCTTTCTTAAAACGCTGGTTAGTGGCAATATGCAGGCAAAAAATAGGAGAGGCGACAGACTGTCACCTTGAAAGATTCCTCTTTTGATATTTACCTCTCCCAGCTTATCTCCCCATCTGTGAGTTCAGTTTGCCACGTTGCCATTGAGTTTTGTATTAACTTCAGAATATTGTGGGAGACCTTAAGCAGTTTAAGGCATTCAATAATCCACGAGTGTGGGACCATATCATATACTTTCCTGTAGCCCACCCATGCCATCGCCAAAGTTTTGTGTCTCTTCTTGCAGTCAGCCAGTATAGTCTTATCGATTAGTAGTTGATCCTTTATTCCTCTGCTCTTACATCTACACCCCTTTTGCTCCACTGGTAGTAGGTCGTTCTCATCTAGGTACTTATAGATGCTGTTCAATATGGTAGCCGTCATCAGTTTCCACATCAGTGGCAAACAAGATATTGGTTGGAAATTTCCAACCGCATTCCCTTTACTTGGGCCCTTCTGGCATAGTATCGTTCTTTCTTTTGTCATCCAGGCCAGTATCTGGATGTCACTACTCAGTATTTCCGTCTCCTACAAGAGGTTATAAGCGTTATGATTGCTTCTGCCTCTTAGGTATATACTATTTTGGTAGCCGTTGCCTCGTAAGAGTTCATTAGCCTTTATACAGGTCTTGTTTTTCTTCTTGTAGTGTGTCCAAATAGCAAGGATCATACACCCTCCTCATAGAGCTGCGGGGCTGCCGTATTATTATAATTATTAAGGCGGCGAACTAGCAGAATGCTTACTGCGCCGGATAAAGTGCTTAGTGGTATTTCGTCCTCCGTCTTTACGTTCTGAGTTCAAATTATGCCGAGGACTGGACTTTGTGTTTCTTCCTATCGGGTTCGATAAAAGGAGCACTAGTCATTTATTGGAGTCAATGTAATCGACTAGCCCTCTCGCCCACCAAATATGTCAGGCCTTGTGCCTATAGTAGAAAGGAAATAGGCCATTTTATGACCAAAGATGTTGAAACTGTATCCATTCTTTATTTTTCGTAAAGTATAGTACTCTTTCTTTTCTAAACTTGCAGGGCGCGATTTGAGGGTTTGTTCGCTATTACGGCCGAAGAACAATATTTCCTCGTTTATTTTTCCCATGCTGTTGTTGTTGCTGGTTGTTGTTAGGATTTGCCTACCCATGTACGTGAAGACTAGATCCAGTGAACTTTGCATAAGAAACCTTCATGGTTTAACGGAGAGGAAGGCGGTTGCTGCAACGCGTTGAGGAGTGCAGAGAGCAAGATGAGGCAAGGTAAGACAACTTGACCATTTACTTCATCGTCTCCATCCCCCAGTCGTCTTCATCTTAACTTGCTACGGGATTGAAAAATGGCCATAGAGGAGAGAGTAAGATTGTCGGTGCGCAAACTCTTCTTCACTTTAAGCAATGTCGTTGCATACGTCACCAGTCATCCCTCGCCCAGGAAGTTTAGATGGGCCTTGTTGTTCCGATGGACGAACATGTGGTGCTGTTGTTATTGTTGTTGTTGTTGTTGTTAGGGTTTAGCTACTTATGCACGTGAAGAGTGGATCTGACTGACTCCACGGATGTAACCTTTATGGTTCAACTGAGAGAAAGGTGGCTGCAGCAATGCATTGTGAAATTCAGAAAGCAAGATGGGGCCAAGTAAGGCATCTTGGTCATCCACTGCATCCGTCTCTGTCTCTTGCCAACCTGACCTGGTGTTGCCACTGGATCGCAGATGGTCACGGATGAGAGAGAGAGAGAGAGAGAGGTTGACGATGCGCAACACTTTTTCACTCGAAACAAAGTTACCGTGCAAGTCATTAGTCATCTTTGAGGATGACCAGATGATCTTCGTCACTCCGATGGACGAACATGTAGGGTTTGTTGGTGTTACTGACGTTGGTTTTATTGTTGTTGGTATCGTTGTTATTGGTCTTCGTGCAGCTTCTTTTATTAGTCTTAATGTCGATGTTGTTGCTGTAGTAGTTGTGGTTGTTAGTAGTGGTGGTTGTAGTGATTGTGGAGGTGGTGTTCGTTTAGGTAAAGAACTTACTGTTTTAGCATTACCATTCCATTATGCATTAAAGGATTACAGAAATATTCTATTATATTCCACACAGACACGCGCGCGCAAAGGAAAATTTAATTTACAAACTCCCCATTACTCTACTACTACTACTACTACTACTACTACTACTACTACTACTACTACTACTTGATATATTAATGAAAACACTAAACAAAGTTATTTTGCTTTTATCCTATCTTACACACGTACACACTCACACATGTATATGTGTGTGTGTGTGTGTGTGTGTGTGTGTGAGCATATGTATGAGCATATATGTATTATATATTCATGTATACTCACTTTTTATATGGGCGTTTTTGTTGTGCTTTGCTCTTAGGATTTTTAAAGTGTGTGAGTGTATGTATGTCTATATATATATATATGTATATATATGTAAATATGACATACATGTAAGTATGTTAATATGTACATGCATTTATACATATAAATATATATATGAGTGTGTGTGTGCGTGTGTATACGTATGTATGTATGTATGTATGTATGTATGTATGTATGTATGTATGTATGCATGTATGAATGTATTTCGGTCGATTCCGTTGCTATTTTTCCTTGCCAAAGTCTTTGATAACCAGTCTGCTGCCAAAGTGGCATTAAATCCAGAAAACCAGATCTTTCCATTGCAGTGATTTCATGTCGCTTTAGGGATAAAACCCAACAGGCAATCGCAGACATTCTTCATCTTCTTGCGAATATTGTTGCTATTGGAATTGTTATATTTATTGTTTTAATTATTTTTGCGATGTCTATACGGACTATTACTGTCGCTTTAATGTAGTCTTATATATATATATATATATATATATATATATATATATATATATATATATATATATATATATATATATACATATATATATAATATTATATTATATTATATATATATATATATATATATATATATAATATTATATTATATTATATTATATTATATATATATATATATATATATATATATATATATATATATATATATATATATATATATATATATATATATATAATATTATATATATATATATATATATATATATATATATATATATATATATAATATTATATTATATTATATTATATTATATTATATATATATATATATATATATATATATATATATATATATATATATATATATATATATAATATTATATTATATTATATTATATATATATATATATATATATATATATATATATGTATATATATATATAATATTATATTATATTATATTATATATATATACATATATATATATATATATATATATATATATATATATATATACTACAACTACAACTACTACTACTACCGCTACCAGCACGACCACCATCATCACCACCATCAGCATTACTACTGTAATCACCATGATCATCATCATTACCATCGTCACTAGAACCACCGTCACCACAGCTGAGTAGGAGCCTGTTACTGCACATGTCTGTGTATGCATGAGTGCATGTGTGTATGTGTAAGTGTATATGTGTCTGTGTGTGTGTGCGTGCGTGTGAGCGTGTATGTGCGTGTGTTTGTGTGCGTATGTATCGCTGTGTGCGCGCGCGTGTACTAAATATGAAGGTGGTAGTGGGGTGGTACTTAACCATGCTCGGAACCTGAAGGTTTTGATATGGAATTCACTCTATATTTTTATCGGGCGTGGCTGTGTGGTAAGAAGCTTGCTTGCCAACCATGCGGTTCCGGTTTCAGTCCCACTGCATGGGACCTTGACTGTGTGTTAAGAAGTTTGCTTCCCAACCACATGGTTCTGGGTTCAATCCCATTGTATGGCACCTTGGGCATGTATCTTCTACTATAGCTTCGGGTCGACCAACCCTTTTGGGTAGAAGGAAACTGAAAGAAACTCGTCGTATACACACACGCACATTCTTGCCCAACGGCTTAAGCACACCGTCACTAGCAACATGTATTAAAACCGAACGAAACATATTTTATTTAACGAGATACCCCCTATTATATCATCTGACGACATGCGTCTGCACTGAGGGATGCACCCAACCAGTTATACAGTATCCCATGTGTGTGTCTGTCTATATAGATATATATATACATATAAGAGGAATGACCACTAGGTGGACTCCTAATATGCTAAATATAGACCCCATATAGTCTGACTACTAAGAAAAATTGTTCTCAAGAAAATTCTTTCTCGCGAGGACGTCTCGTGTATAGTTCTGCAAATTATATTTTCTATGGTGATCACACTGACGATTTACAGTCTTTTACGTAATGTAAATGGTAACAATGAAACCTGGTATGTGACTATTTTGTATCTTTTCATTTGTCTTGATTGCTTTACGTTCTGGCGTTTGCCAAATTTCCTTGAGAACAATTTTTCTTAGTGGTCAGACCATATGGGGTCTATATTTAGCATATTAGAAGTCCGCCTAGTGGTCATTCCTCTTATATGTATGTAATATAATTTTCTGAATCTTCAGATTTCTTTTAATATGCCAGGCCACTGGCTTAAATTGATATTAACCTAATTAATATCAATTTTTTACCCTTATTATTTAAATTATATATATGTATATATATATATATATATATATATATATATATATATATATATATATATATATATATATTTAAAAGTTTAAGGAATGGAGAAAACGCATGAACATGCGTTTTCTCCATTCCTTAAATTTTTAAATATACTCAAATACCCAAAATTTCAAGGAGTTCCTGCCTTAGAAACAGGAACTACACCACAGTTATTTTGTGTTCTTGGTTTCTATTACATTGGTTTCTATTAACCCATTTATTCTATCCGAAGAATTTTTATCCATTAAGATAGAAGAAATACATATAATTATATATATATATATATATATATATATATATATATATATATATATATATATATATATATATATATATATATATGTGTGTGTGTGTGTGTGTGTGTGTGTGTGTGTGTGTGTGTGTGTGTCTGTGTGTGTGTGTGTGTGTGTCTGTGTGTGTGTGTGTGGAAAAGGAGGTGTATTCCCATACAGGAAAAAATATACGAAATTTGTTTTTGAAAATGCACCTGAATTTGAAAAACGTGCAGTTGCTTCTAAATAGATTTATTCACATACATACCAAATTATTTTCAACAATATTTTGTTTATCAATGGTACAAATGTATATAAAAGAATGGGATTTTTAACAGTGTTTAAAATTAAGAAATATAAATCGAACAACATGTTTAAACGATCATATGTTCGCATAAAATTCAATGAGTTTCTCAGGGATAGATAATATCAAATTAAATGTTCGGTGAAGAATATAATAAATGTACATTACTTAAAAGCTCGGTCATACTGAAGTTTCATAGAATTCGTGGACAAGGGAGAGAAAAGAAAAGAGGAAGAGAGTAAAAGAAGTATTTTTTACAGCTTATGTCGTCTTGCGTGTAGTTCTTCTTTCAGTCACGTACTAGGCTCATTGCTTTTAAAGGAGTTTTGTTTTGGAATCAGAGAATATCTTGTGTATATATATGTTTTTATGCGAAAGGATCTAATTTTTGATTCATTATAAATTTGATAACGTCTTATTCTTTCTGGTGGATATTTTTGGTCAAAAAATACATTCTGTCTTGGCCTAAGTGGTTGGTTCTCTGTACATAGGAACACATTTTGATTGGTAGTAGGTTTTGTGACATCATTTTATTTTGATAAAGAACCTGCTTTTGTTTTGGTCAAATTTGGCGTCCTGCTTGGTTGACTTCCCTGTAGGGACTCGGTCATTAATTTTTGCCTAATGGTCATCAACCGTTCCGATTGGTTGATTCTCTTAAGGAGTCAGTTTATTTTTTCTGAGGGTCTGGTTCTGATCGGAGGTAAAATTTCATTGGTCTAGTGAGAAGTGACGTCAGCAACTGGTGTTTGGGAAGGTGTTTGGTATTATTGTATAGTGATTTGGAGTTGGGGTTTCTAAAGTTTTCGAATTATGTCTGTTGTATCAGATTGCTTTTTTGTTGAGAATTGACTTGTTTTCTTCTTTCTAGTGTGTTATTAAAGGATATTTAGTTGCAGTTTATATTCTAATGAGTATGCTTTCCTTATTCAAACGGAATTTGGTTGAAGTGTTTCCAGTGCGTTGATAGAGAGGGAAGGTTTGGTATTTCGAGTTTTATGCCTATTGGGTAATGACCTAGGTGTTTGCTTACAAGAAATTTCCTGGTCGTTGTGTCCCGGATTAGTTGTCTGTGTACTGTCAGTCTGTCGCTCAAGGTGAAAGTAGTTTGACCTATGTAGTCTCCATCACTCCCACTACATTTGAGGACATAGATTAAGTTCTTCAATACACATGCGAAGTGATTTTTTATGGTGAAAGTTTGACCTGACATATGTTAAATCCTCCAAGAAGTAGATGCAAGTCCCGCAGTTAGGGCGGTTTCATTTTTTTAATTAGTGGGATCGTATTTTTGGTGGGTAATTTGGCGATGGTAAGCAACCTTTTTAGGGAGTGTGGTTGTCTCTTACTTTTAATAATTCTGTGTTTCCAGTGCTGTTTTTACTCGCAGGTCGTCAATAAGGAGGGGAATGTTTTGATAGATGATGTTGTATGCTTCCATGTTCCTCGGATTGTATGTCGGTTTTAATTTTAGTATCTCTTTTCATGATTAAAATGTCCAAGAATGGTAGCTGTTTGTGATTGTGTTCCATTGTAAATTGAATACTGTGGTTAATGCTATTGATTAAGATTTTAAATTCTAAGAGTTGCTTAATGTTATGCGACCACAGAATGAAACAATCGTCCAGGTAGTATTTTCAGTTGACGAGTAAGTATTTTTGGAAGTTGTCTTCAAATTTTAGTCTAGCGTGATCGTATATTTTCACTTCCAAATATGACATGACAAGGTTAGCAAAAATGAGCTACCCTCGTTCCTATCGCAGTGCCCGATTTTTGTCTGTAGGTGTTCTCGTTGTTCTGTAGGATGGATTCTAGTCCTTCAATGATGAAGCCTGTTCCGATTCGGTCAGGAATGTCATTTGGGAATTTTTCAAGCCAGAATTGTATGGCTCCTATTCCGTATTTGTGAGAAATCAAAGTGTAGCGGTTTATTACATCGAATGAAACCAGAAAGGAGTCCTTGCTGGTTTTGTTCGTGAGATTGTTTAAAAAGTCCATGTCATCTTTTATTAAGCTCGGTATATGCTGGACAATAGGTTTTAGGAAGACGTCAATAAAGTTACTGAGACGGTATGTCTCACAGGAAGGACCGGCCACAATTGGTCCCATTTTGAAATCTCTCGGTTGTGGAATCTCTCGGTTAGTCATAAGACTAAAGAAGTTGATTTGCCATAAGTTTCGTTTATGGCTTCTGATACTTATTGTATCGGTCTCTTTTGCCGAACCTCTAGGTGTCGAAGTTGCAGACACCAACTTCGGTTGTCAAGTGGTGATGGTGGGGTGGGGTCAAACACGGAGAGAAAGACACACACACACACACACACACACACACACACACACACACACACACACACACACACACACACACATCATATATGTAATATATATATACATATGTGTGTGTGTGTGTGTATAATATATATATATTATATGTACAGGCGCAGGAGTGGCTGTGTAGTAAGTAGCTTGCTTACCAACCACATGGTTCCGGGTTCAGTTCCACTGCATGGCACCTTGGGCAAATGTCTTCTACTATAACCTCGGGCCGACCAAAGCCTTATCAGTGGATATGGTAGACGGAAACTGAAAGAAGTCCGTCGTATGTATATATATATATATATATATATATATATATATGTATATGTTTGTGTGTTTGTGTTTGTCCTCCCACTATCACTTGACAACAAAGGTTGGTGTGTTTACGTCCCCGTAACTTACCAGTTCAGCAAATGAGAACGGTAGTGTAGGTACCAGGCTTACAAAGAAAATCCTGAGATCGATATATTCGACTAAAGGCGGTGCTCCAGCATGGCCGCAGTCGAATGACTGAAACAAAAGTAAATATGAAAAATATATAATATATATAATATATATCATATGTATAATATATATGTGTATAGAATATATAATACACACACACATGCATACATAAATATATATAACTAGCAGTATAACCCGACCTTGTCCGGGTGCGACTTATTACGCCATCTACGATAAGTATTGCTCGGTGAAAATCAACTAAGAAAAAACCCTTACAATGAAAAAACCCTTATGATGTCAATATGTTCATAATTCAAAAGACGATGAAATTAATAGGGAAAGTCTGAAGGCTGTTTTGCGTAACATTATTAAGCGTACGTAAATTTCATCCGTCTAATTGGCTATAGAAATGCTTGTGCAAAACAACTTTTTGTGCTGCCCTGATTATACATAGCAGGGTATCCCTTTTCGCAGGAGCTAGGACGGCAATTTCTGATGAAGCAATTGCCAGAATTCTATCAGATTGGGCAGAAGATGTTGATGCACCATTTTGCATTATGTTCAAAGTAGCTTCTGGAATGTGGAGAATTGTTGCAGTCTGTTGCTGTCATTTTAAACCGGTTGCTTTCTTTCCCCAGCAAACTCTCTTTGGAGGCATAATCTATGTATATATTGAATAGAACAACAAAAGTTATAACAGATGGCAGGGCCGGTACTTTTCACATATCTGTAATTTTTCAGATTAACACCAGCGCGATTACCCAACCCTAATCCTAAACCTAATCATAACACTAACCCTAAACCCTAACCCTAACCCTAAAACCCTAACCGTGACCCTAAAACCGTAACCGTAACACTAATCCTAATCCTAACCGTAACCGTAACCGTAACCCTAAAACCCTAACCCTAACACCCTAGTGAAAATCGTGGTATATTTACAAAACATTGACGAACATGGGTTATATTTTACTGAATGATTGTGTACTTGCACGTGTATGCGTTTGAGAGAGCGAGAGAGGAAGAGGTAGAGAGAGAAAGGGGGAGAAAGGAATAGAGGTAGTTAAAAGTTTTCTTATGACGGCTTCTCTTCACTGCCTATTACTTCATTAGAAATCTTGATTATATATATATATTCTTTTTTCTGTAGTTTCAGCTCAGAGCAGCGGCTATGCTGGTGCACCGCCGTTTTGTTACACTGTTATTATTGAGAGCCTCCTCTAATATGTGGCATTTGGTGAATAAGGGAGTTTGATGACGCTACCCTCATTTGCACCTCTTGCCGTGAGGTAGGTTCATCCGTGGCTCTCGACAGGAAGAGGTCCAGTTTTGATTTGAAAACACCTACATCCACTTTGTCGTAAATAATCTACTTTTCATCGCAAATCACAATCCGGTCGAGAAACAGGTCGTTCTTGTTGCGTAAAAGAAGGGAAGACGACACTTTAAAAGGGCGTCGTTTTTGGTTGTCGTTCAATTCGTGCGGCACACATTTCTCAAGTATTTTTGTTTTTCCAATCTCTTTCAAGTGGTTGGAAATTGTCGTATACGACAGCATTGGCCAAAATATCTTGTCGTAAAGCTCTTGAACAATTGTGCGTGGATTGGCTTCCACTTAGGCTCTTAGTTGATCGTTGTCAATATCCGATGGCCGACCACTACGCTTATCATCTTCAAGACTCGTCATTGCTACGAAATTTCTTGAACCACCATTGTGCTGTACGTTCATTAGTGGTTCCTGGGCCAAACGCATCGTTGATATCGCGAGATGTTTCAGCAGCTTTTCGGCCTAGCTTGAACTGAAATAAGAAAATTGTGGAATTTGTTTTTTTCCATGTTGTATTCACCGTTGTGGAAAAAATGGCCTAATTATTCAAAATAAAAAAAGAGTAATACGATTAGATAGAGCGAAAAACCGGCTTTAAAAATATATATAAAGTCAATGTAATTTAACGAAAATTAATTTGAAAATACATCATTAAAATACATCATTAAAAATTCCGCAAGAACTTTTTGACAACCTAATATCTTTCAGAAAGTCATGTAATCACTCTCCAAGTTTTTCAGGTCTGCTGAGATCACGCAGTTTGTAGCATATCGTACAATGATCCACTTTATGAAAAGCTTTTGCAAAGTCAAGGTATATAACGTCCACTTTTGAGTTGTTGAGTAACTGCCTCAACACCCAGTCATAGTGTTGTGAGAGCTGGGTCAGGCAGTTCCCACCTGGCCGGAAGCCATGCTGGGTATCACTCAGCAAGTTGTTTTCTTCAAGGAATGCGATTAGTTTCCCTCTGACTATCCGTTCCATGACTTTGCTGATGTGTGAAGTCAGAGAGATAGTCCTATAGTTTTTGGCATCTGCTCTGCTTCCTCCTTTATGGATTGGGCATATTGTCCCCTCCTTCAGTTTGCTTCGCGGCCTGCCATTTGCAAGAAAGCTCTGGAAGAGAATCTGTGGAGGTTTCGCCAGAGCACACTTACACGATTTGAGGAGGATTGCTGGGAAACCATCAGGACCAGCAGTTGAGTTTGCGTCCACCTCATCTATGGCTAGTAGTGTATCTTCTTAGCTAATGTAGATATAATCCATCGTAACTGCCTTGCTGGTTATAGGTGAGGTGGCAAAGAAATCCACTGGTTCGTTCAGTTGCCTGTGTTCCAACGGGGTGGTAAAGACACT
>NC_142950.1:17077261-17099761 GCF_046866305.1 Octopus bimaculoides | reverse complement strand
GCGTGCGCGTGTATTATAGTGTGTAGTATGAATGGATGTTGTTTAACCGTGGGTCAACTGTGGTCTGGTTGTACAAGTCACGAATCAAAGAAACACGTGCGACGCACAAACTAGTTGCTATGACAAGATGAAGGGCATTACTGTCTCAAGTCCTCGGACTAATAGGTCCAATCTCCTGGTTTTCATGGCACAGAAGTGAACAAAATCGAAACATTCCCCATGAACGTGTCACCAGGCCCGCGCAGGGTTACTCATTCGAAGCTGAGTACACTAGAGCAACGTTAAATGAAGTGTTTTGTCCAACAGTACAACGTACTGCTCGGTCTGGGAATTGAAATCACGGTCGCATGGCGACTAAAAGAAGTTGGAGTGGGATTCGTACTCTGACCTCATAAAACCTTCGTCAGCAACGTCTATTCAAACAAACCAATAGGCTGGAGGAATATTGCCCGAAAGACGAGAAAGGCGTCATCCGTCAGGAGTAGGGAATCGCCGACGTGTGGTGGATGCAGTGAAACGCTGTAACAGCGCATTCCCCCACATCTGACATGAACGCTATAGTGGAATTTATGACATGCAGTGGTTGATTGCAGTATGCAGTAGAGTGTTGCAATCTGGACTCTCTCCACCGCCCAATCTATTTTTGTAGATGCAATGGTTGAGTGCAGTGTTTCAATTCGTACATTCTTGTACTTTCTCCAGTGTCGAATGTGTATTCCTATACGTTTCTTGTTATCGTCATCACTAGATAAACCTTTGATGAAGATCTTCCGTCCGTGGCAATCCTATTTTATGGTGGTGAAGATAGTATTGATGGGGGTGGTGATTGGGGTGGTGATGGTGGTGATGGTGGTGATGATGGTGATAGTGATATTGGTCCTGGTGATGGTGACAGTAGTGGTGGTGTTGATTATGGTGTTTGCAGTGATGGCGATGGGCTGGTGGTGTTGATGGTAGTGTTTCTTGTGATGATGGTGACGGTGGGGGTGGTAATGGTGGTAGTGATGTTGGAAGTGGTGGCGACAGTACTGATGGTGGTGATGGCGATGGTGCTGAGAATGATTGTGATGGTTAGAGTGAGGGTAGTTGTGATGGTAGTAGACGACTACTGTGTTGAATGTGTCGCTCCAGATGTTAAGGAGTGGTTTGAGCTTCACTGGTTCTATACTTTTGCTGTTGTTAATAATAATGACGTTGATGGCCCTAGGTCAGCCCTAGCGGAGGAGATCTGAAATCATAAGCATTCCACAGCCATAACGAACTGGTCTTTCTTTCCAAATACACCGAGGACTACGTTATCCAATGTATCTCTGCCATACTTAAGATGGTTAGTGTGTCATATGAGGCCGAGATTGTCTGCTGTTCATTAACTGACCTACCCAACCTCATAGTCTTCGTTTGTTCCTCCTAGTAGTGGTCGCAATCTGGACTCTGTTAGAGTGTGATAGTTGCTGGTTTCCTGCATTTATAATTGATGACGTGTATCGCAGCAGAATGTTTGCAGCTAATGAGGTTATTAATATTAATGCTAGTTATTTCGCTTGGTTGTGTATGTGGTTTTATAATTCTTGTATCTTGGCTATATAGAAGGTAGAAATGTATTTTAACCGAAATATTATTTTATCAATCTCTTTTTTCATATCAGATGCACGTAAGAGACCTTTTCTGCTTGAGTCATAAAACTAATAGAAAGTTTTGAAATTTTATGCCTGTGAGGTAAGAAGCTTGTTTCTCAATCACATGGCTCCGGGCCGACCAAAGCCCTGTGAATGGATTTGGTAGACAGAAACTGGAAGAATCCCGTCGTATATATATATATATATATATATATATATATATATATATATATATATATATATATATATATATATATATATATACATTTTCTGTTTTTTAACTTCCACGTTTTCAATATGCTTCCTTCTTATCTTTTCGCGTTTCTTTTCTCATTCAATTTTTAGTTCGTTACATGTGGTTAGTGCCTGATGAATATGTTTGAGGTATTTCTCAACATGTAAAGCTATTAGTAGCACATAAAAGCATATATTGTGTCTACTAAATGATTGTTATCACTTAGCAGATGAATTAATTTTTTTTATTGGTCTTACCATCACGGAGCAAGTACATGTATATATGTGTGTGTGTGTGTATGTGAGTGTGTGCGTGTATGCATGTGTGTAATAAAGGTTCAGTTGAATTAGGCACTTAAATTGAAGAGTCGCTTGAAACGGACGTAATGAATTGACACCTGTACATCTTTGTTAATCATTTATATCTATATCTACAAATCTATCTATCTATCTATCTCTCTCTCTCTCTCTCTCTCTCTCTCTCTCTCTCTCTCTATATATATATATATATATATATATATATATATATATATATATACAGTGTTATTCAAAAAGAATAAACCGATTTCGTTACGCAATATCTTGATAAGGAAAAGCAATAGAAAACTCCAGCTAAGTATATATCTATACTATATATAAAACAGAGGTGTGTGTGTAATCGCTTTTCACGTGAAAACGGCTTCACTATTTACTTCCATACTTGTGATACATAAATAATTTGACCTCGGATAAATCTTAGGCTCTTCATTTGATTTTTTTTTATCTCTAATTAAAAATAAATAATATTGCTTTATATTTCAGATTCACTTCTTTAAAAAGGTTTCTCAATGTCAACTTCCGGTACGGACGTGAAAAAAACGGCGACGTCTCTCACTCTCTACTACGATCAATTACTGAAACACATATTTACGAAGTTCATAAATTTCAATATTCCGTACAAGATAGTTTTTAACGTGCTTTTATTTATACGATTTTGGGGCGTTCCATGTTCATTTCATATATTCTTTCTCTCTCTCTCTCATTCACACACTCCAGGTTTGATTTCGTTCTGAACTCGCACACTTCGTTAATTTCCGTAAATAAATTTTCTATTATTTTTTTTTTGGCACATGTGTGTTTCTGTATGTGTGTGAGTGAAGGGGTGTGTTGTGATGTCTACGTACATACATAAATACATATGCATACATCTTTTCTGTGTGTATATCTGCACGTGTGTGTGTGTGAGTGAGAGAGAGAGAGAGAGAGAGAGAGAGAGAGAGAGAGAGAGAGAGAGAGAGAGAGAGAGAGAGACAGAGAGATGTTTCAGTGACTCTCTCTCTCTCTCTCTCATACATACGTACAAGACATGTATGACTATTTATGTATGTACGTATAATTGTCGACACACCCCTTCACTGGCTCTGTCTGTCTCTGTCTCTGTCTCTGTCTCTGTCTCTCTCTGTCTGTCTGTCTGTCTGTCTGTCTCTCTCTCTCTCACACACACACACAGCACACACGCGCACACGCGCATACACACGTGTGTCTTTGTAAATATGTTTGTATATATTTATGTATGTGTGTGTTTGTAAGAGACAGAGTGTGAGTGAGTCAAGGGGTGTGTTGTCATATGCATCCATCATTTTTGGATGTATGTGTGCGTGTGTATGTGTGTGAGACAGAGTGAGAGAGCGGTGTGTATGTAGTACTAGCAGAGGCACCCGGCGTTGCTCGGGAATGAAATTGTTGCTTATATACTTGAAGAAAAAAAGGCAAAATATGCTGTATAGAAATTTGAGAGGACATTCTGTAGATGGACTCTCAGATGAATGATGGCTGGGCGCCTCTCATGAATGGGGAAAATTGAAGATGTGCCAAAAAGCCTCATTGGTACTTGGAAACTTTTACGAAAATTAAAATGCGGATTACATGAAAAAAATGATTTACGTGAATATCCTCACAAGAGTAATTGAAATAAATGGCGATTGTGGACCCCCCACGCGCGCGCGCATACACACGTGAGTCTATGTAAATATGTTTGTATACATTTATGTATGTGTGTGTTTGTAAGAGACAGAGTGTGAGTGAGAGAGAGAGGTTTGTTGTCATGTATACGTACATGCATAAATATACATACATCTTTGGATGTATGCATATGACAACACAGCTCTTGACTCACTCGCACTCTGTCTCTTACAAACATGCACGCGCGCGCATACACACGTGTGTCTTTGTAAATATGTTTGTATACATTTATGTATGTGTGTGTTTGTAAGAGACAGAGTGTGAGTGAGTCAAGGGGTGTGTGTGCGTGTGTATGTGTGTGAGACAGAGTGAGAGAGCGGTGTGTATGTAGTATTTACTCTCTCTCTCTCTCATACACACTCACACACACAATCACACACAAAATAGAGAGTGAAGCTTTTTGCCGTTGTTACGTCAATACCGGAAGTTGACATTGAGGAACCTTTTTAAAGAAGTGAATCTTAAATATAAAGCAATATTATTTATTTTTAATTAGAGATAAAAAAAATCAAATGAAGAGCCTAACATTTATCCGAGGTCAAATTATTCACGCATCACAAGTATGGAAGCATTTGGTGAAGTCGATTACACACACATCTCTGTTTTATATATAGTATAGATTTACTCTCTCTCTCTCTCATACACACACACACACACGCACACACAAAGATGTATGCATATTTATGCATGTACGTATACATGACAACAAACCTCTCTCTCTCTCTCTCTCTGTCACACACACACACACTTCCATTTCATCTGATGTGTGATACTCTGTGTGTGTGCGCGCGCGTGCGTGTGTGCTTTCGTGCGTGCGTGTGTGCTTTCGTGCGTGCGTGTGTGCTTTCGTGCGTGCGTGAGGGGTTCCACAATCGCAATTTATTTCAATTACTCTTGTGAGGATATTCACGTAAATCATTTTTTTTTTTATTTAAGCCACATTTTAATTTTCGTAAAAGTTTCCAAGTACCAATGAGGATTTTTGGCGCATCTTCAATTTTCCAATTCATGAGAGGTGCCCAGTCATCATTCATCTGAGAGTCCATCTACAGAATATCCTCAGATTTCTATACAGCATATTTTGCTTTTTTCCTTCCAGTATATAAGCAACAATTTCATTCCCGAGCAACGCCGGGTTGCTCTGCTAGTATATGTATAAATATATATATATATATATATATATATATATATATATATATATATATATATGTATATATGTATATATATATATATATATATATATATACATACATATATAAATATATATATATATATATATATATATATATATATATATATATATATATATATATATATATATATATATATGTATGTATGTATGTATGTGTGTGTGTGTGTGTGTGTGTGTGTGTGTGTCTGTGTGTGTGTGTGTGTGTGTGTGTTTCTGTCCGTGTTTAAGCCTCCACCACCGCTTGAAAACCGATGTTGGTGTGTTTACATCCCCATAACTTAGCGGTTCGGAAAAAGGGACCGATAGAATAAGTTCCAGAAAAAATAAGCCGTGGGGAAAGGATTGGTCAGAAGGATAAAAATATGGAGCAAAAAAAATATAATAAAATAAAAATAAAAACATAGGTAAAATCCAAGGTAAATCCAAACAGTATTACGGCAAATGTTGATTGGGAGTATTTTACATATGCTGACATAAACACAAGTATCGTGAGCTCTCCATTCCTCTTCTACTAGACTCGCCCGCAAGTTCCTTCTCTTCTATTTTCTCGTTCCCTTTTATTTCTTGCTTTCTCACCTTCCCTACTTACTCTCTACTTTTCTCGCTCTCTCTCTCCATCCCTCTTACCCCGGATTGAGTTTGATCCGGATTATGTTTCGCTATCTTGTTCTTCTATCCTGCTCAATATCTTCCATCTTAAACTAGACCTGCTATGCAAACAGACGACGAAAATTAAGTATTTTACACTTTTCTTCTTTCCTTTCTTCTCTAAATACTTTTCATTCTGTTTCCTCTGTTTGAGAAAGAAGACACTCCAATGTGTTTGCTTGTCTTCTGTTTCTTCCATTGGTGTATTTATTTTCATTGTACATTTCGGAGATCCTTGTTTTTTTCACGTTTGCCTTCTTGTTCTTGTTTGTCTCCTCCTTGCCTCATACCTTTACTCCTGATATTTGTGTGTGTGTGACTGTGTGTGTATGTACGTATGTATTATATATATATATATATATATATATATATATATATATATAAATATATATATATACGTATATACACACACATAGATACATATATACACATATATACACACATATGTATGATATATATCGCATTGTTTTATATTTTTTTATATATATCACATTTTATATTTTTCCTTTTTTGTTCTATCTTTATTATACGTTTCAAATTCCTCATCTGATTTTATATTTATTTCATTTTAACTGTATTATTTTTTAAATACATTGTCGTCGTTCTTAACTACATTTTTTTCGATTTTAATTATATTTTAATTATATAGCTTTGTCATTCTTAATAACACTGTATTTTATATTTTCTTATTTCAACTATATTTTATCTTATATGCTTATCTTTCTCAACTGCCATATTTTTGTATATTTTTCAAAGATTTTTATGTTATTTGCTATATATCTTTTTCTCTTGTATTTTTAGAAATGTTTTCTTAATGTTTAAATGAATTCTATAATACATACATACATACATACATACATACATACATACATACACACATGCATGCATGCACGCACGCATGCATACATACATACATACATACACACATATATACATACATACAATTTTCAACTGTAATTTTTAAAATACTTTTTAAAACATTAGAGTTGTATTTTAATAAATATATTTTTTCTTTTTCCTTCAATTTATATTTTGTTATTTTAAAAGGAGATATATTTTTCTTCTAATTTTATTTCGAAAATTCATGTCAGAAATATTTATTAAATATATTTCAATTACTTTTTTCCTGTTTATGTATTTATAATATATCATATATTTCTTGTCTTTTGATTGGCTTCTGTCACAGGACTGCGGGAAAGCTGGAACAGCGTGTTCGAGAGATTTAGTAAATTATATGAGGTTATTTATTTTCGTCTGGTAATTATTTTATTAAACTCTTAATGAGGAATGCCAAAGTCGACTTAGGCAAAAAGGGACATAACTGAGATGAAACGCAAACATATCAAAGTATTTCTGTCCGGCGTATTGTCTCTTGGTATTCCTTGGTGATATACACACACATAGATTCACGCACACTTACGCACATACACACACTTACACACACACGCGAGCACATATACACGCGAATCAATCTAACGAACATTTTATTTAAGATTTTCATCTAACAATTTTACAAGATTCTTTCTTTGGTTGACTCCGGAATGCATTGTAAAATACACACCCGAAAACTGATACTGAACTCAAAATCATGGAATTATAATATAATTTTTTTTAACCCCAGTGGTTATACTTCCAATACTTTATTGTTTCCATATATACAGGGTGTCCACAAAGTCTGGGTACATGAAGTAAATAAAATCATTACATAAACAATTAAATATAAGAAATAATGATTTTCCTTTTTTACTTTTGTTTAAATTAAATAAAATAGTACTTTACTTTTCTAAATTTATGTTATTTTTTCTACCCAGATCTTAATGATACCCAGTGCTTAATGACACTTTTCCTCACTGGATTGGAAGAAGGGGTCATGTGGAATGGTCCCCTCGTTCACCAGACATTTCTCCCCTTGACTTCCTTTTCTGGGGTATGTTGAAAGACAAAGTTTACTCAATAAAGATTACAGATTTAAACCACACGAGAGAAAGCATTACCAGTCAGTGTACTGAAATTGATGGCAATGTAGGTTTATTTAATCGAGTTCACCTGAATTTTGCAAGGTGCATTGAAAATGATGGAAATCATTTCGAAAATATTATTTATTAACATTACAATTAAATAAAATTGTTTTGTTTTAAAAGTATGTGTTAACCCCCATGTACCCAGACTTTGTGGACACCCTGTATATATATTCGCCATGATAGATCGCTGACCACTACATTTATATATATATATTTTCTCCTTGTTTCTCTCCTTGTTTCTCTCCTTGTTTCTTTCCGTGTTCCTTTCAGTTGAAGAGCGTAGGCTCGAAACGTCAAAGACTTTCTCTATTCCCGAGCATTAAACTAATACATCCATTTGTTGTTTACACCACCTGTCTTCGTCTGTTGTTTTTTTTTTCGTAAATTCTCCCATATATATATATATATATATATATATATATATATATATATATATTGATACGGACCGCCGAAAAACAAAATAACGTTATGTCCCTATTCCCCGAGCTGTGTTTGAAACCGTTTGCTAGTTGTTCGGGACAATAGTATTTCCTTTGTCCTGTCAACAAGCACAGTTATCTTTAGCGTAGGAGTGTGATCGCTGACCCTTTCTGGTCATCGAAAGTTTAGAAAAACAAGTTAGGAACTGTACTAAACTGACCCAGCTTTGGAAGGGGTATCGTAGCACTGTAAGCTATGTTTATCTGTTATAAATACGGGAGCATAGGTTTGGGAATCGCAGTTGGTGTAAACGGAATTGATGTAAACACAGCAACCAGATGGACAGAGCAGTTGGTATCAAGGCGGTCAGTGGATGAAGAACGCGAGCCGGTGTGAAGGCCAGCAGCCAGTAGAGAAGCAAGATGAACAAAGAGGCTGACAGAAAGAGGCTAAGAGAGACAGGCTATGGACAGAAGGTACCAGTCAGCAGATAGGGACTGAAGCAATCAGAGAGAGGGACAGAGAGATGGAACTGTGGCAGGCAAAAGATTGTAGTAGGTCAGTTCTTGTCACTGTAGTGGGAGATTTGAATTGGTTACGGTAAATGTTTATTTAAATATTCTTTAAAAAAAAATGTACTTTGTTGTTACATGTTTTAAAAGAAAAACAACTTCGTTAACTCTTGTTAATTGTGATGTTAACTGGTTGAAAAGAAAGAAAAGAAAGAACTTTTGTTAACAAAAGAAACAAAAAGAACTTGTAATTGACTCTTGACACACGAACTTTGATTGTAAACTTTTGATTATGTAATGATTGAAAACCTTTGTTAAATGCTTGGAAACTATTGTTACATGTTATTACAGAAGCAAGTACTATGTTATGCAATGTTGTTTTGTATTGTGATGTAAAGAAAAAAAGTTAGTTTCACTACGCAACGCATGGTCCGTGTTATTTCTTCCTTGCCTGTTGTCATCGTTACGTGCTTTCCGGCCGGGCTTAGTCGTGGCGGATATCCCGACTCACTGAGCATCTACGTTCGCGCGCGCGAGTTTTCTCTTCGTTGAGGTGCTCCGCGCGGGCGTTCGTAACAACTGGTGTAAGAAGTGGGATAAATTTCTGCAGTGAGTTAGTTGTTCGTTATGGCTTCGGAAGGTGCACGTACGAAGGGCCAGGCAGCGAAGGAGGAAATATCCCTGGCAATGATTGTGAGAATGCTGGAAGAGCAGAAGGAGAGCTTCGCTGAACTCAGGAAAGAGCAACAGAGGTTGCGGGAGGATCACCGGCAATTTAAGGAGGAGTTCCGCGGATTGAGTAGTTATGTCGCATGGTGCAAACAGCAGATGGAAAGGCTTAACGAGAGGATGGAGCGCGTTGAGAAATTTTGTGTTGCCGAGCCTGGGGTTGCTAAACCCGAAGTAGTTGCTGTTGCTGCGTCATCTCGTGATGCTCCGACGTCTGAATGCGGGTCTCCTGGAGTTCAAAATAGCGGTGCGGTTCTGATTAGGAAGAAGCCACAGGAGTTCGATGGAAAGGTGTCTTGGGAGGCCTACCGAATCCAGTTTGAGATGTTGGCCGACCAAAACGACTGGGACGAGAGGCAAAGAGCCGTTCAGCTTGCCACTAGTCTGAAGGGTCCTGCACTGGAGGTGCTGGGCCAGCTGTCGAAAGCAGACAGGAATCGATACTCGGCGCTAGTTGAAGTTCTCGAGAGGAAGTATGGAACTATGTGCCAGAGCGAAGTGTACAGGGCACGTTTCCGCACCCATGTTAGGGCTAAAGGGGAGCCTCGACAGCAGCTTGCCCAGGATTTGGAAAGCACGGTGCACAAAGCCTACCCGACAGCGACCCCCGACCTCGTGTCTCTTCTTTTGAAAGAACAGTTCATTGATGCGCTGGACAGTGTAGATCTGAAGGTCCAGGTGAAACAGACGCGGCCAGGTACAATGCAGGAAGCGCTGGCTAGGGCGCTGGAGTTCGAGTTCTATGTCAAATCGAGTACCGGAAATTTCCGGGTGAGTGACAGCTCCGGATTCAAGGCAAAGAGAGGAAAAGTCCGTGAAGCTGAAGGAATTGGAAACAGTCGTAAACTTTGTGAGCGGAATGAAGAGACGACTGGTGTGTGTTGTTGGCACTGTGGGAGACGTGGACACAGGCGGCGGGACTGCTACAGTTTGCGGAGAGAAAAGAAACAGAACGGAAAAGCAGAGTCTGTTTTTTTTGTCTCTCTTCAGATCCAATAATGTCATTCACAAAACAAGAGGAGTAATTTGCGTCCTAGAATACGCTAAAACTGAATCATAGACACGTGTTCAACGCAAATTTCGTACAACGTTCACTCAGCAGGTACCAGACAGACGTGTTCCATTTTGAGCTGGCATGCATAATTTAAGGAGGAGGGGTGTTTGTACCCGGCAAAGAGAACAGGACGCTCTTCAACTTCAGATGGTACGGTTGAACAAATTCGGCAAGCCTTCCAGCGCAGTCCTCCCAAAATCAGACAGAATAGCCAGTTGAGAACTTCAGCTCCCATCAACAACTGCTTGGCACATCTTAAAGAGACGGCTGCAGTTCACACCGTACAAACTGCAATTGGTTCAACAGTTGAAAGACACTAATAATCCTATTCGCCATGTATTTTGCACAAGGGCGTCCTGTTCTCTTTGCCGGGCACAAACACTCCTCTCCTTAAATTTTGCTTGCCAATTCAGAATGGAATGTCTGTCGGATGCCTGCTTGGTAAACGTTTTCCGAAATTTGCGTTGAACACGCGTCCATGATTCAGTTTATCGTATTCTAGGAATCAAAATGACACCATATGTTCGTCTGGTATGTTGAATTTTGTTCATTTTTATGTGTCTTGATTATGCCTGTATTGACGATTAGAAAGTGGATTATGTACACTAACTATGAAATCATATGATTTACGGCTGAATCTGTTTTTAAGAGATGACGTCCAAGTTGCATTCCCTCGCTGTCGGTACACTATTTATTATGGTAGTTTTTAATTTAAGGAGTCTCTCATAGCGTGAGGTATTTACGTGTAGTAATGCCCTTAATATTATATATACACACATATATATATTAAGGGCATTAATACACGTGAATGCCTCACGCTATGAGGGACTGTTAAAGGTCAAAATTACCATAATAAATATACAGTGTACCGACAGCGAGGGAATGTAACTTGGAAGTCGTCTCAGCTGCAAATCATATGATTTCACATACATACATACATACATACATATATATATATATATATATATATATATTCATACATACATATATACGTATATGTGTACTTACACACTCAACACATTTATCTTTAAATAGTTTTAACTCCATTTATTTATCTATGTATCAATCTATCTATCTATCTATCTATCGATCTATCTTTCTGTCGGTCTGTCTGCCTGTCTGTCTATATGAATGGGTATAAATGTTTGCTGTATTAAGATAAAGAATTCACAAGTATATATATATATATATATATATATATATATATATATATATATATATATATATATTGGCGCAGGAGTGGCTGTGTGGTAAGTAGCTTGCTTACCAACCACATTGTTCCGGGTTCTGTCTCACTGCGTAGCACCTTGGGCAAGTTTCTTCTACTATAGCCTCGGGCCGACCAAAGGCTTGTGAGTGGATTTGGTAGACAGACACTGAAAGAAGCCTGTCGTATATATATGTATATATATATATATGTATGTGTGTCTGTATTTGTCACCCCCCCCCCCCCCCCCCCCAACATCGCTTGACAACCGCAGCTGGTGTGTTTACGTCCCCCGCAACTTAGCGTTTCGGCAAAAGAGACCGATAGAATAAGTACTAGGCTTACAAAAAATAAGTCCTGGGGCCGATTTGCTCGACTAAAGGGGGTGCTCCAGCTTGGCCGCAGTCAAATGACTGAAACAGGTAAAAGAGTAAAAGAGTAAAAGATATACATATATATATATATATACATTCCAATGATTGAAAAAAGCAAAAAATAAAAGATATGCACACGCATATGTATATATGTGTGTGTGTCTACATATATATATATATATATATATATATATATATATATATATATATGTGTGTGTCTATATATATGTGTGTGTGTCTATATATATATATATGTATGTATGTATGTACATGTATATATGTATGGGTACACGCATATATTATACATATATTTTTGTATACATGCATACAAATATACGTGTAAAAGGTTACTGTATTTTTCCTTTTTTACTTTTCATTCTGCACTACTTTCTGTATTCCACCATTCCTTCAATCCTTCATCCCTTTTATTCGTAGGTTTCATATAGCGTCTTATTTATTTAATTAAGCTAATAAATTCATTTGTAATTTTTCATGTTTAATTCGATTATTATACATTTACGCGTGAACATTTTCTTTTTTGATTCAATGTACTGAAAAATGTATAAATTCATTTATTGTGACCAAATTAAATTTCTTCTTTTCCTTATGCGTGAATACGACGAGTACGACCAATGTCTATGGTTTTGGAAGCATCCTTCCAATCTGGAATGCTTACTATTTGCTTTTATCTTTTACTTGGTTCAGCCATTGGATTGCAACCATGCTGGGGCACGGTTTTGAAGAGTTTTAACCAAACAAATTGACTTCTGTACTTACTGATCTTTTTAAATATCTGGTAGTTATTTTATCATTCAAAAGCCGGACCGTTAAAACAAAAGGGATGCAATGAAATCAGCAAACATACACATACAATGGGCTTCTTTCAGTTTTCGTCTACCAAATCCGCTGAAAGGGCCTTGGTCAGCTCGAGGCTGTTGTAAAAACCACCTGCTCAAGTTGTCACGCAGTGGGACTGAAAACCTTAGTCCCCTGCTGGTCCCAAAACAAACCTTTCTATTGGTTTTAGAGACACAGATATTAGATCTGACTCAAACATTGTCCTCAAACTTTTACACACCAGTTTCACATATATTTGTTTCAGTGTCCTCTTCCTTTGTTGATCATGAAATATCAATGGACCTAGAAGTAGACTCATGACTTTATAGACTCATGACTCTTCCAAAACCTTATAAGTAAACTAAAGTAAATACTGTCTTGACTCTTAGGACTCATAGGGCCAGTTATCTGCAAATTCTCCTCCAGGTAAGCTCACACGTGGTGTTGCGGTGCGTCGAATTGTTGAAAAAAAAATCATCATTTCCATAAAGTACATGTATGGTAGGTGAAATGGACATGCAAGGTATTTCTAGATAATCTTGGCTAATAACAGAGCCTTGATGCTCCACACCGGACATTAACCCATGGTAAACTGACTGCTTTGTCTACATGCAAGCAAGGGGTTTCTGATGCATAGTAAACACAATTATATCATTTCACCCTTCATTTAGCTTAAATTGCGCTTCATCAGACCACACAGTCGTCTTCAGAAACTCTTCATCCTCACCTACCATGTGCACTCACGTAACTTTGATTCTTCGATCAGGATCGTCATCGATAATTGCATGTAATAATCTTGGGATATAAACTTTCCACTCAGTTCTTTTAAGAATGCGCCATATGCTTGTTTCTGTCTCGCGTGCACTTTGTTCGATAGAATTCTTGCGAGTGTGTGAAATGTTCCTGCACCATAGCCTGTACGAGGTCTGCCCGATTTTCTCTTCTGCACATAACATATGGTACCATATGCTTTGAATTTATGAATTCTTGAAATTGTGAGGCGCGTTGGAGATTCTGTTCCAGATTCACACCTCCATTGTCATAGAACATTCAACAACATTCTCAAATTTGAAATACTACTTTAAAATGGTCGTAAGTTCCTTAAACAACAACCGTATCTCTGCCATTTTGTCACCGTTGCTTACAATAGCATAAAAAAATTCATAAAACCAAGTTTTTTAATCTCAAAATGATACCCATTGAGTATTTCATACACCAACAATTGATCAAGAGCATCCTAACTTTTTCAGTATCACACCTATAAACAATAAAAGAATATTTCGAAAACCTTTCATTAAAATGAAAACAAAAAAATTTTTTTTCAAGCCAACTACTTTGAAAAAGAAAGGAAAAGAAAGGAAAAAAATGCGAAAAAAGGTTAACGGCAACTTGTATTAATTCTGTGGTGCCTGAATAAACTTAGTATTAAAATAAACTTAGTATTAAAATATGCACACAGGCATACATATATATAGTGTTTCCAGGTAAAACCATGCCTTAATCATTAAAGCGAGTTCAACAACAACAACGACAACAACAATTACGGTAACAAAAACAAAAAAATGAAAGCTATAATTAGAATGAGAGAAACGACATTACCACTACAGCTACGACAACAATGACGACGACGATGACCACCACCACTACCACCACCACTACCACCAAGAACAACAAGATCAACAGGAAGAACAACAGCAATAACAACGGTAAGCGCAGCAGCAGCCGTAGGAGCAACGGCAAAAACAACAGTCACAACAATGGTAGTAGCAATAACAACAATGGCGATACCAAGAATAGCAACAAAGAGAAGATGAAAGCTATAATTAGATCAAGAACGCTAAAAACAACAACAAAAACAGTAGCAACAATAACGACAACCAAGAGAATGGCATCAAGAACAGCAACAGTAGCAAAAAAAGAGAGTGAAAATTATAATGAGAAGAACAAGAATAAAAATAGCAACAGCAACAGTTAAAGCATGACAAAGAAAGCTATAATTTGAAAGAGATAATCTTCAACAAGAACATTAACATTGCCTCCATATTACATTAATGAAAAAAAAAAACATTGGACGTAATTACAGATGTGAGCAATGCAGCGAGCCAACTAGCGCAACGAATAAAATGCTTACTGACATTTCATCCGGCTCTTTACGTTCAAATTCCGCCGAGGTCAAATTTGTCTTTCATCCTTTCGGGGTCGATAAAATAAAGTACTAATTAAGCACTGGGGTGGATGTAAACGACTAACCGACTTCCCTAAAAACTGTTGGTCTTGGGCGAAAATTTCTAACCAAAGTCGGCGAGTTGGCAGAATAGTTAGCACTTCGGACAAAATGCTCAGCGATGTTTCATCCGGCTCTTTACGTTCAAATTCTGCCGAGGTCAACTTTGCCTTTCATCTTATCGGGCTCGATAAGCCAGCTTTGATCAGGTAAATCAAAGCTCTTACAGATGTGACTATTCTATTTTTTAATGACTACGTTTTTAACCATTGTGTTGTCAGATAAATCTGTTCATTTTCTCCTCCTGCCCCTGCCATTTATTTTAATGGTTTCCAATATAATTTGATTTAACACGAAAAATATGTTTATCGTCGTGTTTTGTGCTTTTTTCTTGTGGCGGCTTCATTCTTCCTCTACAATCTTTGTTTATAGTTTCTGAAATTTGAATAAATTTTAACTCTTTTCAAACAAATAACGATGGAGTGCAAAGTGGAGGAAAAAAACTAAGAAAACGAACGAATTTATCTGACAAGCTAATATATATATATATATACCATATATACTGTATTCTTTACTTTTTGGAGATAGTAAGGTATAATTTAAAGAGATTTGGCTGCTATTTCTAGTAGGTGAAGTGGCCGCATAAAGACTATGTTGGTTCATACTGTTTAATTCCTTCGATGGTAGAACTAATCACTCGCATGGTTTAACACCACCAACTTCTGGTCCTTGGCAGCCCTTAATAGGGCCCACTTCCTTACAAACACTGAGGTCAGGTCTCTGGTTTGAAAATATGATTTCGGCCCTTCTTTCCCACCAATCTTGAAAAGAAGAAAAAGGGTCATAAACGCTGACCTTCCCACTCTCAGCCCTGATCCTGAGAACTACAACCAAAAGGTTTTTTTCCACCCTTTGACCACCCTGAACTTTTTATATTTTACCATGGACTCATTTCATGAGTCTTTTCCCCTTTTAAAATACTATGGATGAATGGGACAGTGTGAGAGAGTTTACTGTTATGTTTAACATGCCCACCGACCATGTAGGCTTTTATTGTTGGTTCGTGTTGATGCTGATGCTGATGACGGAGGTGATGGTATTAGTGTTCATAGTGTTCATAGTTAAAGGCGGCGAGCTGGCAGAAACGTTTGCGCGCCGGGCGAAATGCTTAGCGGTATTTCGTCTGCCACTGCGTTCTGAGTTCAAATTCCGCCGAGGTCGACTTTGCCTTTCATCCTTTCGGGGTCGATAAATTAAGTACCAGTTACGCACTGGGGTCGATATAATCGACTTAATCCGTTTGTCTGTCCTTGTTTGTCCCCTCTGTGTGTAGCCCCTTGTGGGCAGTAAAGAAATAGGTATTAATGTTCATAGTTGTTGTTGATGCTACTGCTGCTGCTGCTACTGATAAGTGGAAGATCAAGAGGAAGATGATGATGATGATAATGATGACGATATGTTGAAGATGAAGACGAAGATGATGATGATGATGGTGAAGATGAATATAAAAAATGATGTTGATGAGGAGAAGGAGGATGCTGATAGAGTGGATATTGTTAATGGCTGCGATGGTAAAGGTGGAGGGGGTGTGGGCGGAGATGGTAAGGGAGAAGGTTGTGGTGGTTGTGAGCTGGAAGTGTTAGTGATGGTAGGGGTGGGGATGATGGTTGGAGCAGTAGTGGCACTGGAAATGGTGGTGGTGATTGTGGTGGCGATGGTGGTGGTGGATGTGATGCGGTAGTGGCGGCGTTGGTGGCAGCGAATGGTAATCGAATACGCATCAACTCGTTAATTAACCGATAAAAGGAAAGAAAGCAAGTGTGTATGTGTGTGAAAGAGAGAGAGAGAGAGAGAGAGAGAGAGAGAGAGAGTGAGAGAGAGAGATAGAGAGAGAGAGAGTGAGTGAGAGAGAGAGAGAGAGAAACATACAGACATACGGACGAACAAACATGCGAACAGACTGATAGGAATCTTGATACTAAACTGTGAAATCCACAATGGGTGGAAGGATGAAATAATTGAAAAATAAAAAAGGAAAAATTACACAGGAAAATAAAACATCGAAAAGTGCTAAAAAAAAGATTAAAAAATGTAACCACAACAAACAAAATATAAAGCAAACAAATGCAGTAAATATACACAAAAGGTGTGACAGTTAATTCCTTGATGAATAACGAATAATTTAAGAATGAAAATAATTAAAAGTAAAATTTTAAAAAACATACAAAAGTTATTAAAAGTAATAATAACAGTGCTAACAACAATAGAACCTCCCTTCACAAAAACACACACAAAAAAAAAACTGCAGAAAAATAACAAAAAATCGATCAAAATACACATTTGAAATTTTTAATCACTGATAGATTGCAAATAAAATGAGTTAATACAATAAAATGGTTAAAATAAGATTAAAAATAAAGAAAATGAAGAAAAGCAGACGATAAAGAAATTTAGGAAGAGCACACAATATTAATTGTTTTCTCCTCTGAATAAAAGTAGACAAAACGGTTCTGGAGTTCTGAGAAGTGACGAATTCCGTTGAGGGACGAAACAAAAATTAACGTTATGAAATTTTGAGTTATGTCCCATTACATTTTGTGCTTCAAATCTCACTGATAGGGGAGATGGTCGACTTTACTTGTCATTCTTCTGGTTTTGTTGTCGATCCTGTTGTTGTTTAATCTCTATTGCTGTTGTTATTTAGATCCCTGTTAATATGATTTGAGATGATTTAAGGTCAAAACCATTCCAACTGTACGTAACTATTTCACCTTTTGGAGTATGTACAACTTGCCTTATCATGCCATGAATTCAACTCCCTGATGGAGCCGTACAGGTATCGTCATAACATACGGTGTATCATGAACATTTGTAGACAAGGCGGTGTCTGTCTCTCTCCAGATCTGGAGACAGAGAGAGAAGATTGAGGAGAAGTGAGAGAGAGAGAGAGAAGATTGAGGGAGAGAGAGAGAGAGAGAGAGAGAGAGAGAGAGAGAGAGAGAGAGAGACAGAGACAGAGAGAGAGAGAGAGAGAGAGAGAGACAGAGACAGAGAGAGACAGAGACAGAGACAGAGAGAGAGGGAGAGAGAGAGAGAGAGAGAGAGAGAGAGAGATTGAGGGAAAAAAGAAAAAGAGAGAGTGAAAGAAAGAGATGCACCAACCTCAGTAGAGAACTGGTACATTATTTATAGACACCGAAAAGATAAAAGTTGATCTCGGCAGGGTTTGAACTCAGATCATAGAGCTGGAAAGATTACCGCAAAGTAATGTAACCGACGCTTAAACGACGCTGTCAATCTATCGTTATATTTACGCCTCTACATGTTCTGATGTATTCTTTCCTTTTTTTAAAGAGGTAGGATTTGAGGTTCAATACAAATGCTAGTTTGGCGCCTGGCACGAATAAGGCCCTCACAAGATCCTATTTGAAAACGGTTCAGAAGAATTGCAATATCGCAACGGCTGTCTCGTGGGTTGACAAGGGACGCGTTCGGATCTTAGATAGAAGGGTACGTTGTAAAAATATATTGCTGTCTCCAACCATTGCCAGTTCAGCCGGCAATAAACCTTCAGTTTATTCTGGAAGACGTAGGAGAACAAAAGATGTGTCTCGAGACTCCGATGCAGGTTCAGCAGGGAACAACCGTCAGTGAATATGACATCAGAAAGTATAACGGAAATTGCTTCTGATTACTATGGAGGAGATGCTTGAAGACTGCAGAGAAGATGGATGGATAGATGGACATGAATCGAGGGAGGTTTGGCAGCTATTTCTAGCCAATTAATCGGCTACATACAGGCGATAGAAGTTAAATGATGTTTGCATTCCTCAGCAACAAATGATGGTTATTGTACCTCTACTACGCTACACCATTATATTCTACTATTGTTCTCTTTCCCTCTCTCTCTCTTTCTCACACACATACATGCACATATATACCAGATGTTACGATTCTCGTCTCACCGGAGAAACCACACATAACTACTCCATTTGTAAAACTGATTCCTTGCTTAATGATTCCTTACTTAACGACCATCCGATAAAAACTTATCTTTCTATCTATCTATCTATCTATCTATCTATCTACCTATCTACCTATCTATCTACTTATCTATCGACCCAGTTATATATATATATATCTGTCTGTCTGTTTCTCTCGATATATAACCCCAAATACATCTTTCAGGGTATCTTTACATAATACTTAGACAATACTCACTACTGTCCAGCCAAAACCATGCCATCTGAAATACATCCAAAGATATATATACAAAATACACTTAGAGGTACGAATATAAATTACGGTTTCAAATTTTGGCACAAAGTCAGCAATTTCTTACATCGACCCCAGGGCTCAACAAGTACTTACTTCATCAATCCCCAAATGATAAAAGACAAAAATCGACCTCAGCAGAATTTGAATTCAGAACGTGAAGGCGTATGAAATCTGCTTAGCATTTTACCCTGGGTGTGCTATCAATTCTGCCAGCTTGTAGCCTTAAGCACACTTATGAATATTAAAATAAATATCAGTTTACTCCAGTCATGTATGTATACAAGGCTTTGTATTTTGGTTTATAGTTTTGACCTTTTATTATCCTTAGTGAAGGCATTATTACATAGATAATATTTGTGTCAAATCGTAACACAATGGATAACTTTTGGTGACATTTCGTTCATCAGCTGTAGAATTATGCACGAAAAGATTCTAGCTATACTCAACTCGTATTTTTACTTGAAAAATTATATATTGCATTTTATTTATTTTATTTTAATTAGTTTCAGCTCACGAGCTGTGGCCATGCTGGGGCACCGCCATTTAAGATGACTATATTTTGAAATATGTTTAAGATGACTATATTTTGAAATACATTATTTCCTTTTGAAAACTGCAATGTGTAATTTGAAGGAGATTTGGCTGCTGTTTTTAATAGATAAAGAAATGGGATTCGGTATTAGCTTTGTTACCAGATGTGTTATCGTCTGCTAGAATTGATACATACGCACGTATGTGATATCGTCTGTTGGTATTGATTTATCATATACAAAGATTTGCTCGTATTAATCCATTAACTGTGCTATCGTCTACTGGTATCAATATATTATATAGATAGATGTGTTATCGACTGCAGGTATTGATATATTTATCACAAGATATTTTTGTTTCTTCCATAAACTTTGCTAATAATATCCAGACGATTTGTTTTTATTTCTCTCTCATTAAAAACCACCATGTCATAGGATAAACGATAACATTTTTTCTGTGATTTTTTTTTGACCTGGAAGTTATTTTTCTGTGTGAAATACTGACAGAACTTCCGTTGTATGAAATTTCATGTCGTCAAGTCTGATGTTTAAACTGTTTTGAATAAAATTAATCATCCAAAAACAATGACGTTGATTACTTTTTAACAATGACCTCATAGTCTGTAGTTATTTTTTTATATTCTGCTTCATTACATGTGAGCAATAGTTGCTTAGGTGGCAACGATCGATCAAAATACTTTCTATCTTAGCTTCGATTTTCAGAACCAATGCCAAATTGTTTATTTTCTTTCCTTTCATTTAATTTTTCTTCATCGTGCGTAACTGATGTAAGGACTGCATCGCTTTATCATGTCTCTTTGTTATGACATATTGTATTCTTAGCGACATAGAGTTACCACAAGCATCGCACTCGAGCAGAAGTTAAAAAGCGAATCAGCGAGGAAGTCATTAACTGCAAGAAATAGCAGCTAAATTTTCCCATCGTCATATTTATGGTATTTTGGATTCCTATTAACATTGTATCTCCACTCTCCAAAAACTTATTCTTCAAATATTATTTTTGAGTGTTTGAGCATCATTTGGTTTGATCGTGATTTCTACATATTTCTATTAATTCGTGTTCTGTCTCCCAACGAAGATCCCTAGAAATAACAGCCAAATAACCTTCAAATCAATCCATGCCTTAAAAAGGACAAGAGAAAAGTACACAGGATGATTTTATATTTTCTTTTCTTTTTTTCGTATCATCAATTTTTTTAGCCAAGTCCGCATTCTTCGGTATATAAAAGACGACTAAAATAATATCCGAAGACGTGGCAAAAGAATAAGACAAAACAAAAGTTTGTCTCATTTACACACAGCCAGCTTTGTTCAGACATGAAACTTGAGTCGCTGCTAATAGTCCATTAATTCACTGTATAAAGAACCTCGAAACCCTCACATGAATTACGAAAGAGGCTGGTCAAGTTTCAGACTTGGTCAAGCCTTGACCTGGAGCTAAACACCAACAACAACAACAGCAGCAACAACAACAACAGCAACAACAACAACAGCAACAACAACAACAGCAGCAGCAGCAACAACAACACCACCACCACTACTACTACTACTACTACCACCACCACCACCACCAACAACAACAACAACAACAACAAAAACAGCAACAACAACAGCACCACCACCACCACCACCACCCCCACCACCACCACCACCAACAACAACAACAACAACAACAACAACAGCAACTCAGCAAGACTTATACTTCACTTTCAAAACCCTGAACATCACAGAACTAAAACTGTGAAGGTATCTACAAATGTCGGACCAATCCATAACTGAAGATCCATCAAATTTTAGGGAAATACGACTTTAAATCCACCAGCCCTTTTCATTAACTAATTATTCAATATATCGAGCGACCAGTCCATGAAATCATCGATTAGTTAGTCAATCCATCAATCGATCTATCTTTAATCAGTTTGTGAAATCCGACAATAAATAAAGAAATGCTGAAGACATGTATGTATTTTTTATGAAATAAAACTATGTTTATTATCATCATCATCATCATCATCATCATCATCATCATCGTCATCATTATCCTCCTCCTTTTCCTCCTCCTCCTTATCATCATCACCATCATCACCATCAGTATTATTATTGTTATTATTAATCAAACGTTCCATATGTATATATATATATATATATATATATATATATATGTATATATATGTATATATATATGTGTGTGTGTGTGTGTGTGTGTGTGTGTGTGTGTGTGTGTGTGTGTGTGTGTTCAATATATCAACTAATAAGACATTATACGAGACACAGGTATGTGACAGCCTGTCGAACCAGTAAAATGGGTGGTGATTGGTTTGTGGGGGTAAAGAATGGGAGTGGAGCATCGAAAGAAAGAAAAAGGGAGAGATAGAGAAAGGGGTGGAGTAAGTAAGAAATAAAGACGTAGTGAAAGAGAAAGATACACACACACACACTCCAACATACACACACACACACCAACACACACACACACACACACACACACACATCAACACACACACACACACACACACACACACACACACACACACACACACACACACACACACACACACCAAGTTAAGTTTCATTTATGGAGTTGGTTATATTTAAATTTTTC
>NC_142950.1:17049761-17072261 GCF_046866305.1 Octopus bimaculoides | reverse complement strand
ACACACACACAAACACACACACACATAAACACGGAAGCAAACGCATGCGCACATAAGGATACACATCTTAGAAGAACAGAATAGAGTAAGTGGAGCACAAAAACGAAAAGTCCCACTGAAGAGGTCACAGATGTGTGATGAAAGACTTCCGGACAATGGACATGAGTTAAAATAAAGAAAGAAAACAAGAACAGTAATAAATGAGTGAAGAACAGTGCGTGTGTTTATTTGGAAAAAATAAAAATTAAAATGACCATCCCGAAATACAACAATATCTGTTTCATCACACACTTTCACATTAGGAATGTAGCAAAACGAATTGATAAACGTAGATATATATATATATATATATATATATATATATATATATATATATATATACATATATATATAGTGCATCTCGAGGCGCATAAAGCTATAAATAATAACATGGAAATATTGGGTAGAAAGATCCCCTTTGGTTGAACTCTTGCCATGTCGACACATTCTTTTTTTTTTATTCAAAAGGGTTTTTCAGACCAATATTTACATGCAATTATTTATAGCTTTATCTGCTTTAAAATCCACTGTTCCTAAAATAATTCTTACATGTTCTCCCGAAAGCTTATAAAATTCTTATGACGCCAACACTATATATATATATATATGTATATATATATATATATATATATATATATATATATATATATATATATATAAGCTACCCCTATTTTGTAGAAAAAAGTGTTGGCGTGAGTTCGAGTCTCATAGCGGGACGCCAACACTTTTTTTCTGCAAAATAGGGGTAGCTTATCCTGTTCAGGCTATATTATTAGCATTATCCTGCGTTTGAGAATTTAAAATCACTTTTATAAATTTCTAAGACATCTCAATGCATCTAAAGCAAATTTCGTTTGTTTGTTTACGTTCATTGTAATTTGAATTTAATATATATATATATATGTATATATATATATATATATATATATATATATATATATATATATATATATATATATATATATATATATATATATATATATACACACACATATATGTATGTACGTATGTATGTACGTACGTATGTATGTATGTATGTATGTATGTATAATATGAACGCTTGCTAACGCACACGTACATACAGACACCACAAACACACATATAAATACATATATAACAGATTTCGAAATCGGTAAAGGAAATCGAAGGATACACATCTTAGAAGAACAGAATAGAGTAAGTGGAGCAGTGGAGCACAAAAACGAAATTTTATCGCTAAAACTTATTACTTAGATTGCCAACTCTGCTAACGTGTAAGTTTGTAGTGCGTTTTAGTTGCAAACCAAGATTTACATGTTTCAATTCCTGTCATATTTTTTGGTGTTAATGCTCCATTTAAAGTTGGTTTTGTAATTCCTTTTAACCACCACGATTACGGCCATTCCACAACGCTGATTTCACTGATGAATTTTAAACCTTGTTCTTCTATTAATACACACACATACTCTTATCACCAGGAAAGGTGCTAAATAATCTGGATCTTTAACATTGCAAATAGGAGGCGCCGAGAAAGTCCAGGACGGTACGTACTTTAACAGAATGTTTCGTGCCTGTAATGGACTTGTCGAAGACACTTCCGGTTAAAATATTGAAGTCATGTAACTCACGATTATTTTCATAATCTTCACCCTATGGTTGAACGAACAGGATGTGCGCACGCGTGTCGGAATATGCGTGTGTGTATGTGTGCATACACACACACACACACACACATGTGTGTGTATGCGCTTATGTGTGTGTCATTGTTCTTAGTGGCATGAGTGTATGCATACATACATTACATGCATAGCTATTCAGAGGTTGGAGCTTCAGTCCATTGCTGCTCCGATTTTCCCGTCTTTTACCAATATATATATATATATATATATATATATATATATATATATATGCACATACATATATATATATATATATATATATATATATATATATATGCACATACATATATATGTCTTTGGAGTGTGGTTATGCCAATAATAACCACAAGTACTGGTTCATTGCCACTTCTTTATTGTTATTCAATTGGTTAAATATCTAAGCAATTGTCTATCAATGTAGAAATAGTATTGAACCAGTGATTGTATTACTATTATTGGTGTAATGACCGTCCCAAGACACAAGAAATTTGTTTCAACTCACGAATTCACCTCAGTAAACTTGGAAGCAAAATACAAAAACGAAGTACATATATGTTTATGGGTGTGTGTGTTTGTGTATATAAGCATATATATATGTGTGTGTTTGTCTACACACACACACACACACACACACACACACACACACACACACACACACACATATGCATATGTAAATGAACACACACACACACATATGCATAAATGAATATGTGTATGTGTAATTTTTCTCAGATTTATCGTATTCATATATGTATATACCCATAGTCATTCTGTTTGTATACTTTGTGTGTTTACGTGTTTGCATATATATATATATATATATATATATATATATATATATATATATATATATATATATATATATATATATATATATATATATATATATATATACATATATACTTTATTTAAAAGCAGCAGAAATATAACAAAAGACTGTTACTCGGAGTTTCACGTTCCCGTTCATCGGACAGTTTTGTTAAAACTGTCCGATGAACGGTAACGCGAAACTCCGAGTAACAGTCTTTTGTTATATTTCTGCTGCTTTTAAATAAAGCATATTACTCTACCTCTGGTATTTGAGTACTCTTTTTTCCACCTTGTTGCACATTCATGTGCTTACTCCGGTATATATATATATATATATATATATATATATATATATATATATATATATATATATATATATATATATATATATATACATATTTATATATACATGTTCATATCTATGTATACTTGTGTGAGTGTCTGCTTATGTGTATATACAAATATACATGTATGCGTTCATTTATCTATATATAAATATAAATTTTTGTCTAATCCAGACATGAATTATTAAATACCCATGCGTAACTCGGTGCAATTATATAATAGCTATAGAGACCCAATAAATCAATAAGTGTGTATATTGAATGATGTAAAACTAATATATATATATATATATATATATATATATATATATATCTATATATATATATATATATATATATATATATATATATATATATATGTATATATATATGTCTATATGCATATATGTGTGTATATATATGTATATGTTTTATATGTTTGGATATAAACACGCACACATACGCATATTTATATATATATATATATATATATATATATATATATATATATATATGTCATATATGTATATATGTGTGTGTGTGTGTGCGTGCGTGTATATATATATATATATTATATATATATATATATATATATATATATATATATATATATATATATATAGCATAAACGACGATAGGGAAAGGGTAGAAGGGGGTACCAGGAGAAAAAATCTTCAAGACCGTACTGACGGTAGTATATGATAATGTTACGAAGGTCACTTTGAAAGATTTAAAACTATGTTACAAACAGTGGAACATTCTTGGATTAGTTTAGAATAAGGAATTATAAGAAACGTTTCGAAAAGAAAAGAGCAACAAGAAATAAAAAGAAAGAAAATACACATTAAAAATCCCCAAAATTTCCAATACTATCGTACATACTACTTTATATTTCGGAAGACACAGTAAGTAAATATATAAATAAATAAATATAAATAATAATAATAAATAATAGTGATGATGATAATTATAATAATAAAAATAATAATAATAATAATAATGGTAATAATAATAATAATGGTAATAGTATTAATAATTATGATAATTTCTTCAATTGCTACAAAGGTCGAAGAATGTAATAATAATAATAATAATAATGATAATAATAATAATAATGATAATAATAATAATAATAATAATAATAATAATAATAATAATAATAATAGTTATTTCCACTCTAGGCACAAGGCCCGAAATTTTTTGGGAGGGGTCCAGTCAATTAGCTGGCCCTCAGTACGCAACTAGTACTTAATTTATTGACCCCAAAAGGATGAAAGGCAAAGTCGACCTCGGCAGAATGGCGTCGTTTTGTGAAGGGAATTGAACGCTAAGATCAAAGTAATGAAATTAAACTCACTTGATGTCTGTAGGAATGGATAGTTTAAACCTAATATAAATATTAAGGATGGAAAATTGAAGACAAGTAAAGAATACAATGAAAAAATATGGCAGCTTTTCAAATTAACTATGCCGAAAAATGCAAGAGAGAGAGAGAGAGAGAGAGAGAGAGAGAGAGAGAGAGAGAGAGAGAGAAGAGAGAGGGAGAACTGGAGAGAGACGGAGAGAGAGAGTAAATGAGTAAGTGAGTGAAATGGAGAGACTGAAAGAGAGAGAAAATAAGACGGAAAGAACGATAGTGACTAAAGAGAGAGTAGAAGTGGGAGATGAATATAGAATAAATATAAATATAGAATTAGAATATACAGGAAGCGAGATAGAAAGAGAGAGAGGGAGAGGTGGAGAAAGCAAGGGAATTAGAATGCAAAAGAGTGGTTGTGTGATACTTAACGAAAAAACAAAACAAGAGCTTGTTTCTTTTTTTATAAAACAACAGTTGATACACCTCGTTACTCATGAATTATCCAACAGATCATTGCCTGTAAATTTGGAAACGAATACATACATTCGCACGCACACACAGACACACACACACACACATAGATGATTTTGTTACGCAGCGTCGATTTTTACAATTCTGTAAATAATAATAATAGTATTTTATAAGTTTAAAGCTTATAAGCGATCATCGCGCAATGACTAAAGAAAATAGTCTGATAAAGGGGTATATAAGCCCGCGACAGAAAAAAAGTAGGCTTACTAGTGCGACTCGAACCCAGATCTCTTTGTTTACGCGACAAAGTGTGCTGCCATTACACCAACGAATCAGCCTGCTAGTTTCTGCCAGCTTTAAGAACTATAATTAGTTCGTAGTTGTTATTGTAAACACACTTTCATGTGCTTTTTTTACTGCGAAGATTTTATTAAGCAGTGTCGACTTTTACAATTCTGTAAGTAATAATAATAGTATTTTATAAGTTTTAAGCTTATAAAATACCAATATATATATACATACACACCCACACACACACACATATATATACATATGTGAAGACACATGATCTAGTGGTTTCAATTCCTTGACCGAGTGGTGTGTTGTGTTGTTGAGTAAAACAGTTCGTCTCGCGTTGCTCTATGATTACTTCGACACCTGACACGTGGTAAACCGTGCACCTGTTCAGACAACGTCAATTTGACGGAGGGAGTGAGTCAATGTACGGGCATACACATTTGATCACTATAAATAAATCTTTTGTGCAGGTCGTTCGGCAAAAAAGCTGAACACTCATAAACCGTCCTCGACGGGAAAGTCCATCGCATACATACTTACATATAGACATACATACATGCATGCATGCATACATACATAAATATCATCTGGTAATAAGCTAATAGCGTGCTTTACGAAGCTCCTCTACAGATATCGGCTATCATATACTATCATACAGCAGGAATTCTCCTTTTACTGGATATACATGTGGAAATCCGCTGATATCCGCAGAAATCACACAAAAGAATTATAATACAAGAAGATAGAATGCACAGACTTTAATCCAAATCACTGCATTTGGTTCTGTGCACCTGTGCTCTCGAGTTCACTCCCCGAAGACGTGCAGGAGCAAAGCTGTTGTTGGATTATACTAATGCAGTAATGTGTATTATGTGTGAAACACTTAGCAGTTACTATGCACAGAAACAATTGTAGTGATTTAGATTAAAGCCTATTCGTTCTATCCTCTTCAAACATACATACATACATATGATGGACTCTCCCGTCAAAGACGACGCGTGAACTATTCTTTAAGAAGGATAGTGTTAACAGTGACTTGAAAGTTTTGCTTAGCTTTCATCGAACTTTCGATGAAGACTCAGGAGGTTGAAGCATAGCAGTTACACTGTCTTGCTAAAGAATAATATGTATGTGTATGTGTGTGTGTATGTGTACATATATATATATATATATATATATATATATATATATATATATATATATATATATATATATATATATATATATATATATATATATATATATATATATATATATATGTATATATATATATATATATATATATATATATATATATATGTATGTGTGGTATGTGTGTGTTTGTGTGTACGCGCGCGTGTGCATGTAACAAAGAACCGAGGAATGTTAACGTACCATCCTTTTATTCTCTTCTTTTCTCCAGTTTCACTCATTATGTTGCGGAATCGATAATTTACAGGGGCGTAAACACACCAACTTCCGTTGTCAAGCTGTGGTGGGGGACAAACACAGACACAGAAACAGATAAACGCACGCACGCACACGCACACACACACACACACACACACACACACACACACACACACACACACGACGTGCTTCTTTCAGTTTCAGCCTACCAAATCCACTTACAGTGCTTTGGTCAGCCCGAGACCATAGTAATGGACACTTGCGCAAGGTGTCACGCAGTGGGACTGAACCCAGAGTCATGTGGTTACAAAGCAAGCTTCTTGTCACACAGCCACTCCTTTAAAATAGAAGACTTTTTTAAAGAGTAAATGTAAATGTGTGGAACAATCTTCATGAATAAATGGAAGAACAATATTCAGGAAGAATAGTTAGTACACAAAAGTGCGCAATACGTGACTAGAATGGGTAAAAATCTAGAATCTATCTATCTATCTATCTATCTATCTATCTATCTATCTATCTATACACACACACACACACACACACACACACACACACACACACACACACATATATATATATATATATATATATATATATATATATTATATATGTATGTGTGTGTGTATGCGTGTGTGTGTGTGTTTGAGTATCTGTGTATGTATGTATGAGTTGAAATAAAAGCGTCGTTGGTTATACGTTTCCAAACGGACCAATCACTGTATTCATATACTCCTACACACATTCATACACGTATGTGCATCCAGTATTAAACAGTCTGTTTCTACGAGGCGTCATCTGAAACTACCCGGATTACATACTGAAACACTGCTATCCAAAAGAAATGCTTGTGCAACCGCGTTTAATTATTAAAGTAGGTTTTGTAATGCTGGATGAGGAATTTTGGTAACATGCTTTTGAATAAACAAAGCTCGCTAATTTGGCATCCAGACTGTAAATATTTCGGTATTCATGCTTGTAAATATTTATTTGATCGACGCAGGTTTGTGAGTAAAACGGATGTTTGGAAGCCAGTCGAGTGCAGGATCAAGTTGATGAGCATCGAGGGCAAACAATCACCAGAAACCTCCAAAAAAAAACAAAAAAAAACAAACTAACAAACAAACAGAAATACAAAAAACTCGTGAACTAATCTATGAGGACTACTGCCGAACAAGCCATCAGCTGTCACGTGACTGGAATCAGTAATGGAGTCTTTAAGGAAATTCTCACAGTAAACCCGAATATAGAACGCGTTGCACTGAAGTTTGTTCCTCGATTCTTTGCACACGATAATAACCAGCAGCAGCGTGTTGACATATATCTTGAGGTTTGCCGTGTTTTGCTAAAATGAAATTGAAACTAAACAAGAAAATCTTGTGACGGTAAGTTAAATTCAAGCAGAATCGCAGGAAGTATTGCATGTCATACTGGAAGAGAGCTTCTGGTTTGCTTTTGAAGCATGAGACAAGCAACAGGATCACTGTTTACATTTCCAAGAGGACTATTTGGAAGGTGATGATACTCAAATATAAGTTATGTATGAACACACTATTATTTGTATTCACCGTTCCAATTTTGTAACTACCCGCTTGTCGTTTTCTTTTCTCGTGATTTCTTATTTACCAGTATTCTGATTTGTAAATTGAATAGATCATGTGCTCAGAGCCTAAAAGATTGCCTGGGGACACAAGGCGTGTTATAAAAACCCGCCTAGACCCGCGTCTCCAATGCGAGAAGCTATTAGTTTCTTTATACTGTGTACATTAAATAATGTTTATCTCTCACTGGATGAAGTACTTTTTGGTGATCTTACGTTAACGGAACAGTAAATTATATATATCTCGTTTATCTTTTGCCTTTTACTTGTTTCAGTCATTTGACTGCGGCCATGCTGGGGGATCACCTTGAAAGGTTTTAGTCGACTTAATTTTTAAAGTATGGTACTTGTTCTATCAATCGCTTAAGCCGAACCGCTAGTTTACGGGGACGCAAATACACCAACACGGGTTGTCAAGCGGTGGTGGGGAACACACACACACACACACACGCACACACACACACACACACACACACACACACACACACACACACACACACACACACACACACACACACACACACACACACACACTCAAAGAAGTATGCTTCTTTGAGTTTCTGCCTACCAAACCAAATCCATTCACAAGCTTTCGTCGGCCCGAGGCTATAGTAGAAGATACTTTCCCAAAGTGCCACGCAGTTAAACTGAATTCAGAACCAAGCTTCTTACCACAGCTACGCCGGCCCCTAAATATATATACATGCAGTAAATTCGACTCGTAAATCTGACAATATACACATCAACCTGATTTAGAATATACTTATCCAAGGTGTAACGCCTTAAAATCGAACCTGCAGCCAAGTGTTTGAAAAATGGACTTTCTAGCTACACAGCTGTGCATAGCAATAAGACGGAACTACAGAGACAAACAATGTGTTGATGGATTCGCTAGAAACAAAACTATCTTTCCATCTAAACTCATTTACCTAGTGAAAGTTTCTTCACATAAAAATTTTTCCTGCTAAAAATCTACATTTTCTGTAGCACTGCATCGACCAAACGATCTGATGTTGCTATACTCTTTGGTCAGAATGCACTTCCATTTTCTTTTTCTTTTCGTCTTTCTTCTTTTCTATCTTTATCCAAATTGTTTAACTAAATCGTCTTCTTATTGTCGTGGAAGCCTCCCGAGTGGCCTTTTCCGTTCTCTTGAATACCACTCAGCTCTGTGCTCGAATTATCTAATTTCTGATATGCCCTCGCAATGATATTTCTAGCATAACTCTTTGTGTAGTAGCCAATCAATGTTTCTCTCTTTGCTGCAGACTCCGTCTCTAATGGAGAAAAAAATCTATATTAAAATAACAAAATTTTGATACTCCGTGGACGGAGTAACCTATTAGAGAGACCATAAAATTTTTGCAGGAAAATGGCTTTCAATTAATTCCACAAATTCACCAATATTTGTCTGCTAAAATACACCGTCCATCTCAAGAACGATGAAAATGAAAGTTGACCACTAGCAGGACATGGAATGAAGTCGTAAAGAGTAATAACTAAATACTAATAGATAATTTTGTACGATCCGATTATTCATATAATAATAATAATAATAATAATAATAATAATAATAATAATAATAATAATAATAATAATCATAACAATATAATAAAAAAACCGAATGATGGCTTTTATTTACCATTCTTATATTATCTTCTCCCCCACTTTTATTCTTACCTCCCTTTTTCTTTTCTCCACTCTCATTATCATTCAATCGATAAATCGAAGTCGATCAGTTCAAAGTTAGGTCTCAGAAAAATATATTAAGTGCATCTGCACTTTTGCATTGATCTCTCTTTCACTTTCTCTTCCACCTGTATATATATATATATATATATATATATACATATATATATATATATATATATATATATATATATATATATATATATATATATATATATATATATATATATATGTGTGTATATATATATATATATATATGAAAGACCTATGCTGTGAAACTTTAAACTGAAGTAAATATACATTGTTATTCTGTTCGAAGAAAAAAGTAAAGGAGACTCCCTTGATAGGCTTCGTAGTTCGTTGACAATTTACGACACAAGTACCGACGCATCTTCCTATCTGCTATAACAGTCACTTTTTAAATCAAGCACATGTTAAAGTGTGTGCGCAAACACACACTTTAGTATGCTTACAAATCCTGCGCACGCAGAAGACATTTGTTTTACTTCTTGCTCCTCCGTCTTCTCCTTATTCTCTTCTACGACGTGTATTTAATACTGATGCTTCGACTAGCATAACAAGTACAATTTTTTTGCTTTTATTTATATTGTCATAATAATTACTATTATTATTCTGTTCTGCTATTTCACAGAATTGGTGTTGTGCTTGGTTGTAATTAAATTTCCCATCTAACCATAACTTGTGATCTAGGATGAGGAATGAATTGTACCTTCTCTATAAAAGTCTTTTCAAGTATTCCTTTTTATATCTGTTGTTATTTTGTAAGGAGAACTTAACGGATAATTCTTGATGGACTTAATAGATTATATTTCCTATGCTGCACCTACTTGCAAATTATGAGCAATTTTTCCAAGGTTTGTACCTAGATTCTTTGTAACTGTGCTCAAGACTTCAATAATGATAATCGACATTATAACGGCCTTGTTAACTTCTCAATTTTCCTTTAGCACCATAGGATTTCATGCTATATGTTAGTACATTACTCTACTTTTTCTTTGTTTTGTCTGGTGTCATATGGATATGCAGCGTCAATTACAATACATCGCTTCTTTCGTTAAAAACTGTTTTATCCTGGCCTCTTGTTGTTACTGTTGTTATTGTTGTTTTTGTTGTTGTTGTTGTTGTTGTTGTTCTTCTTCTTCTTCTTCTTCTTCTTCTTCTTCTTCTTCTTCTTCTTCTTCTTCTTCTTCTTCTTCTTCTTCTTCTTCTTTTTCTTCTTCTTCTTCTATTATTATCATTAGCGTCGTTCATATTACCGTCGTCTCTGTCAACGACGTCGTTGTCGTCATCATCATCTTCATCACCATCATCACCACCACCACCACCACCATCATGGTCGTTATCGTTATATCTTTGTAGCTGAGCGTCGTGATATTTTGTGCGACGAAGGAAGCTATCAACTTTAAATGTGTTCAACTCTCCCCCCCCCAAAAAAAATTCCAAGAAAAACAAAACAAAAAAAAACCAACCCAAAAGCCCTTGAAAACAACTAACTCAAACAAAAACAAAGAAAAAATATAATTTTCCAGGAAGACAACCTGAAGAAATTACGCTCAAGTGGCAAAAAATTAATTATTTTAACATACTTTTTCATCTATATTCGTTTCATAGCATTTGCTTATTGCAAAACTTGTATTCATAGTGGTAGATCTATCTATCTATCTATCTATCTATCTATCTATCTATCTATCTATCTATCTATTTATCTATCTATCTATCTATCTATCTATCTATCTATCTATCTATCTATCTATTTATCTATCTATCTATCTATCTACTCATGTGCATACATACACACAGAGACACACACGCGCACACACACACACACACGCACACACCACATACATAGACATATATATAACTTATTTAGAAACAAGAAGAACAACAGTACCAACAATGTAAACAAATTGAAAAAATCGGTGGACTGAATAACTAGATCAACAGGAAGGCATAGAATATATGGAAGAAGAAGAAGAAGAAGAAGAAGAAGAAGAAGAAGAAGAAGAAGAATGGAAAAAAGAACGAAAACGCGGGAACAAGAGGTGATGAAGAGTGAAGAGAGACGTAGAAGATAATGAAGTAGAAGACTGAAAGAAAGAAAATGACAAAAAATAATTTGAATAAAGCGAATGAGTAGAAGAAAGAAATATAGAAATAAAAACGAATGATATGAAGACGAATAATAAGCATTAGAAGAATGAAAACAAAAGGACCAAAGAAGAACAAAAAAGCTTAGAGGAAGAAAAATTGAGGAAGAGAAGAGAAAGAAAAAGGAAGGAAAGAGGGGAAGAAAAGTGGGAAAGAAAGCAGAAAGAGAAAATATACTTGTAATGCACAATACAACAAAATCCCTTTTTTGTTTTCGAAATTTTCGTTTCTAATATTTCGTTCTTTAAAATAAAGGTTTCATTTTTAATTTCATAGAATTTTTGTTATTTTTTCATACCACTATTATTATTATTATTATTATTATTATTATTATTATTATTATTATTATTATTATTACCAATATTATTATATTCGTTACTCATGGTTTGAGTAATACACCAAGTGTTTGCTTTGTTTTCATTTATTACTTCTTTTTACATCACAATTTCACACAAGGAGAAGAAAAAAAGAAGTTCATAAATCATAAAAATAGGTGATTAATGTAATGAGGGGTGGGGGGTGACTCAAGGTAAAGGGTTTTACGAAAACAACGAAAATCGGTTGGAACCGTGTTGTTGGTGTGTTTCTTAAATTCATATTTTTGTTTTTCTTTGTGCAGTGTAGAAGATACAAAATGACAGGAAGAAAGGGGGAAAATATTATGAATAACAAAAATATGAAATAAACGTCAACATATGTACTTTTTTGAGTGAAGAATGCTACAACAAAGGGAGGTAACTCCAACTGTTTGCGATCGAACTGGATTGAGAGAAATTTTCTTTCTTTTCTCTGTTTTAGATTATTGTTTTTTCTGTTTTAATATTTTTGTTGTTTTTTGTTATTGACACACTTTTGTTGGCACTATGACTCTACTCCTCTGTGCCATGTTTTGGAACTATTTCCCGGAAAATAATTGCATCTGAAATGTAAAATATGAGAAAGAAAGAAAAAATATTAACAGAATTTTGTTATTGAAAATTGTAGTTTGAAAAAATATCTTCAGGTATAAACATACACACACATAAAAACACATAAATATACGCACAAACATATACGAATATGCGCACACATACACTAACATAACCATACACAGATATACACAAAAAATTTGCTCGTACGCATAAACATAAATTTACATACACACACAAACATAAAACATGCACGCACATACGCAAACACATACGAAATACGCTTCCACACATATAAACTGACACTCCATCGGTTACGACGACGAGATTTCCCGTTGATCCGATCAACGGAATGGACTGTTCGTGAAATGAATGTGCAAGTGGCTGAGTACTCCACAGACACGCGTATCCTTAACATAGTTTTCAGGGAGATTCAATGTGACAGAGTGGCACAATGTTGACCTTTTGGAATACATGTACAACTCATTTTTACCAGTTGGGTGGACTGCAGTAATGTGAAGTAAATTGTCTTGATCAAGGACACAACGAGTTGCAGAGATCGAACTCACAACCTTACGATTGTGAGCCGAATACCCTAACCGTTAAATCATGTGTCTTATCATACCACACATATAAAACTAGCAAAAAGACACAAACACAAACATATACAAAACAATACATATACATGCCTAAATACACACACATAAATATACAGATAGGCATTTTCATAGATACACATAAACCCGCACAAATTCTCACATATGCACATATTAATAAAACTATGCACACACATTCCTACAGACATATTTGTACGCTAACAGGAGAGCACACGCGCTCACAAGCATACAAATTTATGTATCGACGATAACCAAGGATATCACATGGGAAAAGGGTCATGGTGTGTCTTGTGGTGTCGAATCAGTTCAATGCGCGCTTGGAAGGTTCTGCCGCAGGTTAGACACTGGTGTTCTGTTGTGAATGAAGGCAAGTAGTTGGCTCTGGACTTGCGTAGCTCACATTTCTCTGTGCTCCTGCGATTCTGTTCTGTTCGTAGGAGGTGACATCTCTGTTGGTGCAACATTGTCAGGCAGGGTGGTCCTATGCATGCATTTCCCAGGTATCATACGTTCATGCACGCACATATAAACATGCTAAATGAAATATATGCACTCATATTCATACGTACATGCACGCATGTGCACATACCAACAAAATTGCAAGCCCTCATCCATACATACAAGCACAGATATAAACACATTACTAAAAATACAGGCGTCGATATCGATACGTGCATACACTCAGATACATTCACGCTTGTGCGATGTTTTACGTATATAAGAGGAGTGTTTTTGGAAATAACAGATTTCCGACTGGTTTTTATTATTTTCGATTCGGTTCCATTTGGTAATTCTCACAAGTTACGGTAACTAAATCCTATATCAATATGTTCAACATATATCAATAATGAGAATTTTATATACTGCTTTTTCTCTTTCATTCTGCTGATGAACATTAATAAGGTGAGAAATGTAGGTCTACTTCCGGCTAAACAAATATATATTTATAGACATGTGTAAATACATATCTGGTTTCGTTCTTCAGTTTCCCAACATTTAAATTACAATATACATAAATAATACATATATACACATGTGTATAATACATTTATACACATATGTGCATATAAGTGTATGTCTTTTTTTGCTTGAATATATATGATGCACATATATACAAGCGTATGCATGTGTATAATATATATTCATGCACAAAAGGACACAAACACAAATATACATATATACAAACACATATTTGCATATTTGCACTCACACAAACATGAATATATATGTACATACAAAATCACATACAAACACACGAACTTGCAAGCACTATAAATATACACTTAGATATATAAGCTAAAACCCCACATACACATGCAGAACAACACATACTCGTACATAAACATTAACACACATAAATGTGTACCATCGAATTTTCACAAATACAAATAAATACAAGTAAATATGAATCTATGTAAGTACATGCGTATGTATGTATATATATGTACATATATACGTACATATGTATGTATGTATGTATGTATGTATGTATGTATGTATGTATGTATGTACGTAGGTACGTAAGCATGAAGGTATGGTTGTATGTTACGTATGTATGTATGTATGTTACGTATGTATCAATTCGTAATTATTGGTATGAATTTATGGCACATTCTCGAAATTGGTGCTGAAAGTGCTTGTTTATGCATTGATGTACACACACACATAAACACACACACGCACTCACACACATGCCTATGTTTATGCATATGTATATTTATATTTACATATATGTCCACATGCATAAGTATATGTGAACTTGTATGCATACATTCACTATATGTACACGCACACGCACATGGATGCACACATACACACACAGTAATGCTTGTTTTTGAGTTGAGTTACAATAAAAGCAATTTTACATTAAATTGAAGGGGTACTCAATACTTTTTATAGAGCACATTTATTGTACATTTTCAAGAATAGTGATAAAGGAGACTTCGAAATTTCGACCTTCTATGCTTCTAACTGCAACATTAATTGGAAACAAGAACATATATATATATATATATATATATATATATATATATATATATATATATGACACGCATACGCGCACATATCCCTTATGTGATGTGTAATAACTTGATATAAGGACTCTGTATTAAAACTAAGTAGTTAAAGATTGAAACTGTATTTCTAATTTATTGAAGTTACGTCTATAGTTGTCATTTTCATTAACACACACACAACACGCGCGCGCCCAGACACACACATATACACACAAACTCACACGCGCACACATTTATCTTTAGCGATATTTTAAACTGTGCCGCCTTCTAGTTATTGTAACAATCTATAAAGAAGTAACTTCAGTGAGACAATGATGTATTAAGAACAGCGTGTGTGAACCCATCCAAGAGCAGAAATGTATTTTAGGAACACGAATGTTGAATAACAGAACCAGAAAGAAGAATATAATTTGGTTTAATCCACCATACAGTAGCATCGTCATCACAAGAAATTAGGAAACCCATCTACTGAAGACAGAACCAGCAACAAATATTTAATTTATATAATTTGGGTTATTCTATCTTACAGTGTGAAAGTAATCAGTGATATACTCTCGGTATGGGAGTGCAATTCAAAGACGCACTTGGGAATGTAATTACGATTTCGTGCGTAGTAAAATTAAACTTACTAAATAGTGCAGCTCATTCAATCGTGAGCATTGGAAACAAGTATTAGATCTGGGGTTGACGGAATGCCATAATTCCTACTGGAACGATACCAGTTTGTATCGTTGATTACTGGTCCTACCAGTCTCAAAGGGAATAGATTATCGTACACACCTTCACTCACGCACATAAACATGCACACACACAGACACACATAAACATGCACACACAGACACACATACACACACACACACACACACACACACACACACACACACACACACACACACACACGTAGAAATACAGATTTAAAAAGCAAAAGAGAACTTAATGATTTTCCCTTAATTTTAAAAATAACTGCATAAACATTTATACCAAAATTTGAAGTTTCGCCATCACATAGCTTATCAGATAATGATACATACAAACATACATAAATATTCACACAAACATGTGTATGTGTATATGTATGTGTGTGTGTATGTATGTAAACGATGACGACATGCACGCATCCATTCAAATATATATACACAGACATAGAAAGATACACGTCCACACACTCTCACATAAAAGGCAACACAAACATTGGAGTCAACAACTGTCAGAAGCGTAGATCTTCAATAGTTTGGTATTATATGAATGTATGTATGTATGTATGTATGTATGTATGTATGTATGTATGTATGTATGTATATATATATAATTGTTTAAGAGGAAACAAACATTAAGGCAAAGCAAACATTTCAAGTCGTATACAGTATTATTGGAGAAAATTCGAAGTCTTACAGCTGTTTCTGGGATATCCCAGAGTATGGGATATTCCGTCATCAGAGACAAATAGGGAAACTGAAAATGGTGTATATTAATGGGATGACGGCATAGAGGAAGGGAGTAAAACTATAAAGAGTTGGAAGGAAAGAAGAAAAATGAAGCATAAAAGTTCATAGTTCAACTTTCCGAAGTTATAGAAACAAGAGCATGAGTCATTAGGTGCAATCCCCCGCAGATGTATGAGCGTAAGTCCTTAGGTGCAATCCTGCGTAGATCCATGAGAGTTAAAATCCTAATATATTAGACGCGAACATATCAACGTTCAAAAACAGAATAGTAGAGGAGGTGGCTATTAAGTAGTAAAATGAAAGAAAAGAAAATAAAGAGAAAGCGAGGTAGATAGAGCGAAGGGTGAATTTTAAGGATTGGCTATAGGATAAAGTAAGGTGTATAGGTGTATGGTGTCTAAGAACTGTGTAGGGGTAGCCGAGAAGATAAGATGACGAACATAAAGAAACAGAGCAAAATGAAAAGAATTTAGAGAGAATAGTAGGTGTCTGTGGTAGTCTTAAAGCATAAAGTTGTTGGGGAGGAAATTTAATTGTAATTGCTTGTGTCCGTTCTGGCTAAGGTCAGTGGCTGTAAAGTTATCTTTAGCAATGGGGTTATGGGTAAGTAGGTAGTCGAGAATGGAAGAGCTAACTGAATGTTAAATTATTTATGAGTGGGAGTGAGAGTTAGGGGATTTATATTAGGGGATTTATTTGGTTAAGGTTCAAAAATAGATTAAGGATAAATTAAAGAATTAATATTTATCTTATCATGTGATGAGTAAGGTAGATAGAAGAGAGGTAAGATATGATGGAAATAAGAGTTATAGAGATATTGAAGGGGTATGTGTTAATGATCATAGGAGATTGTATGTGGGTGCTATTCGTGGGGATGAGCTTATGAAAGAATTTAAAAGTGCGGAAGAATTTGTGCTTACATGTAGTGAAGGTCTCGTTGTATTTATTAAACAATTGTGATGAGTTGTGGGTTAAAATTTTGAGAGCTTCTTTTAAGCAGAGTCCGGAACTGGAGTGTTGACCCGCATATGGGGTACCCGAGTCTATTATAGCTCAGGAAAGTTTATACTGCATTTTTCTATTAACTAGATGGTGTATGTGGTTGGCTACTGATGTGGAATTGCTATTCTCCTCATATTTAAACGAGTTTAGATGTGCATACACCTTTCTTTAAAATTGGTACCTGATCCAGTGTAGTAGCTACAGGAGTTATTTACCATGTTGTGAACGGTGCATCGGTACACAATGCTGAATCTTCTGCATTTGGGCTTCAGCGGGCAATGTGTCTCGCATCTGAAGTTACAATTATCAGTTCTATGATGGTTAATTGGAGAGAGAAATGAGGTAGTGCTGGTAGTGGCTAGAGTGTTAATGGGTAAATCGATCGTGATGCTGCTGTTATTATTGCTGTCGTTTCTAGTATCGATATCAAAGCCAGTGTTACTATTATTATTATTATTGCAATTATCATTATCGGCGTCGCTGTTCTAATTATTATTATCATTACTACTACTAGTAGTAGTAGTAGTAGTAGTAGTAGTAGTAGTAGTAGTAGTAGTAGTATCAGTAGTATTACTAGTACTAGTAGTAGTAGTGGCAGCAGCGGCAGTAGTATTATCATTGGTAATAGTGTTCGTATTAGCGGTGGTAGAGGAGGTATTAGTGATGTTATAGTGGCTATTAATAGTTGCGTTTGCGGTAGGAGTGTTAGAAAGAGTACTATCTTCAGTAATAGTAGTATTGCCGTTGGTGTTAGTATTAATATTATTGCTAGTCCTACTTGAAGTATATGTATTATCAGTTGTAGTGGTTATAATATATTAGTATTGTTAGTATCAGTGTGCCTATAAGTGATTGTGTCGGTTTCAGATGTGCGTTCATTACCCTCAGAGGTAGGGATTATATCATGTATGCTTAAGTTGTTTAAAGTAATCGGGCTAGGGGTATGTTATTGCGATCGGTGTTAGTGTTTTCATTGTGTAGTTCTATTTTTACCCTATCTTCCTCTATTTCCTCATCTTCTCTCTTATCTTCTCGGCTACCCCGTACACAATTCTTAGACACCATACACCTATACACCTTACTTTATCTTATAGCCAATCCTTAAAATTCACCCTTCGCTCTATCTACCTCGCTTTCTCTTTATTTTCTTTTCTTTCATTTTACTACTTAATAGCCACCTCCTCTACTATTCTGTTATTGAACGTTGATATGTTCGCGTCTAATATATCAGGATTTTAACCCACATGGATCTACGCAGGATTGCACCTAAGGACTTACGCTCATACATCTGTGGGGGATTGCAACTAATGACTCATGCTCTTGTTTCTATAACTTCGCAAAGTTGAACTATGAACTTTTATGCTTCATTTTTCTTCTTTCCTTCCAACTCTTTATAGTTTTACTCCCTTCCTTTATGTTGTCATCTCATTAATATATAGTATTCCCATTTTCCCTATTTTTTCCGTATTTGTCTTTGATGGCGGAATATCCCATACTCGGGGATATCCCAGAAACAACTGTAAGACTTCGAATTTTCTCCAATAACAATATTGTATACGACTTGAGATGTTTGCCTTGGTTTAATAATTGTTGTCGTCTTTAGGAATTATATATCCGCTGGTAAATCTGCAATGGCTCAATAACTACCGTTTCGTCTAGTAATCCGTTACAGCACTTACTTTGGGCTGGGACAACGTTCGAAACGTGGATTAGATTAAACAGGGGACAGCTGATGAAGGGATTGTTCTTTATGTTGCCTGTCTCGTTTCTGTATTTGTTTCTTTCGTTGTTCGAAAAAAAGATCGTTTTCCATGTTTTTGTTTTTTATGTTCTCGTTTTTCATTTTGTTCACATTTCTTTGACGTCCTGTGCCCATATATGCATGTATATATACATATATATATATGTAGGTATGTACATATATGGCATGCATGTATATATATATATATATATATATATATATATATATATACACACACACATAAATACTGAGAAAGTAAGAGAGAGAAGGGAGTACTTACAACGCTTTCACCAATACTCTGGAAACTGGAGCGTCTTTGTGATTGGAAGTCCATAGCAGTCAACCCGCTCAATATGCTCCCTCTGCTTCCACGTCGCTCCATCTCCTGACCATCGTTGTGAGTGACAGAAATGAGGTTCATTGGTTATTTCGCGCCGACCAGTGGCATGGATAGATGGATGGATGGTTAGCGTGGTAGAGTGCAGGATGAACAGAAAGCAAATATAGAAATGGAAATAAGATTAATATAAATAAATATAAATAAATAATTAAATAAAATCAATAAATATACACATAATGAAATACATATACTTGCAAGAGGTAAACCATAAAAACAGTATTGGCTGATTCCTGTATAAAAAATATAAATAGTTATATATATATATATATATATAAATAAATAGTTATATATATATATATATATATATATATATATATATATATATATATATATATATATATATATATATATATATATATATATATACATATATATATATATATATATATATATATATATATATATATATATATATATATATATATATATATATATATATATATATAGAATATTTACATATATATATATATATATATATAAATATAAAATATATACATATACATGTATATATATAGGGAGAGAGAGAGAAAGAAAGAGAGAGAGAGAGTGAGAGAGAACAAGATGGGTGGTAAATAGATGAGTAGAGAAAAAAAAGTCATAGACTAAGTGTTTCTATCAATATAACTCATTTCGACATAGAAAATGCACTTTGTTTTTTGTGTTAAATTATAAGGCACTAAAAGGGAATGACTCTCCCCAGACACAACAGTATATATGTGTGCGTATATATATATATATATATATATATATATATATATATATATATATATATATATATATATATATATATATATACGTATATATAGTCTCATTTTCACGTTTTATTATTTGCAATTCTTACAATCTGACAATATTGAAATAAACTAGTACTTTCATGCGTTACGCAATCACCAGTTTTATGTAGTGACAGTCGTGTTCCACAGTTGAGAACTGATAGTTGTCAAATGTGGAACACGACTACCACAACATAAGCGTGATGATTGCTAATGTATGAAAGTACTAGTTTATTTTAATATTGTAAAATCGTATATATATATATATATATATATATATATATATATATATATATATATATATATATATATATATATATATATATATATATATATATATATATATATATATATATATGTATATATATATATATATATATATATATATATATATATATATATATATATATATATATATATATATATATATGTATATATATATATATATATATATATATATATATATATATATATATATATATATATATTTGTTTTGCAAGATTTTTGATGTGAAATCGTTTGTTGAAACAGATATTGTTGTATTTGGGGATGGTCATGTTGCCAGTTTAGCCAATAAAAACACACGCACTGTATATTTGGTGTTAATTTGCTTCAGCTTTATATTACATTACATTAATCACATTAATCATATTTCGGCCAGAGTTCTTTCGTCACACTTCTGTGACCTCATCAGTGGCGCTTTGCTTTCTTCTTTCTTATATGTGTGTCCCTCCTTGCTAACGATCAGCCATTTTGTATTTTGTATTCCTATTTTATGTGTCTACATTTGCGCATGCGTATCCCTCTATGGGTGTCTATGTGTGTCTATGTTTTGTAAGTGCATGTGTGTGTATGGGGAGTGCCTGTATTATCTATATCCTCTGTTAATACATGTTCATTTATTTTGTTTTTATTTATTTATTTGTTCATGTGTTTATACCTACTTTTCTTTTTGTATTTAATTAAATTTTGTAGTATTTAATTCCATTTTTTTATCTATGTATTGTATTATATTTTGTTCATATTGCTATCGTTTTATGGGGATTTTATTGTCATATGTTGTGGTTTGTTGGGGGTGTGTGCTAGTGTGTGCATGTATTAACAGAGGATACAAATAATACAGGCACTCCCCATACACACACATGCACTTAGAAAACTTAGACAAACATAGGCACACATAGAGGGATACGCATGCGCAAATGTAGACACATAAAATAGGAATACAAAATACAAAATGGCTGATCGTTCGCAAGGAGGGACACACATAGAAAGAAGAAAGCAAAGGACCACTGATGAAGTCACAGAAGTGTGACGAAAGAACCCTGGCCGAAATATGATTAATGTAATGTAATATAAATCTGAAGTAAATTAACACCAAATATACAGTACGTGTGTTTTTATTGGCTAAACTGGCAACATGACCATCCCCAAATACAACAATATATATATATATGTATATGTATATATGTTTATATATATTCATTAAGATAGAAGAAATACACATAATTATATATATATATATATATAGTTTACAATTAATAGGAAAAGTCCAAGGGAACAATCACAATGTAGCTAGAAGTTGCTGTGGTGTTATCTCCTGAAGAGATTGGTGCACTGTTCACCATTATTTATCCTGCCGGACATTTTGGAGTGCACCCGTCAAAACGTATGTAGAGCTTCATGATATAAATGGATTAACATTTCGAGCGTTCGTCTCCTTTTTATATTTTAATATATATATATATATATATATATATATATATATATGTATATATATATATGCATATGTATATATATATATATGAATAAAAATAA
>NC_142950.1:17037261-17044761 GCF_046866305.1 Octopus bimaculoides | reverse complement strand
TTCTAGCACGAAGGCTAACGAAGAGAACAAGATCACCTTTTCTTAAAATAAACAACCTCTTCACCGTACAGGGCGCAGGTGAAAATAACCAGAAAATACTCACCGAGGAAGAGAGAGCACACATACATATACGATAGTTGTCAATCCGTAGACGAGTATGATCACAGAAAATTATATTATCCTAATTATTTTATGTTAATGATAATGACTGAAATTTAAAGCCGATAACAGATTGCACAACACTGCTAAGACTCTTACCTACAAAGCCAAGTAAAATCGGCTTCATAAGGAGGAGTGTGTTATTTCAGAATTTCTTTCTCTGAGAGAGATGTCTGAATAATGATTACGAGTCTCTCATCCATCCATCCATCCATCTATCCATCCATCCATCCATCTATCCATCCATCCATCCATCCATCCATAACATACTTACATACATACGTCCGTCCGTACGTACGAACATACATACATACATACATACATACATACATACATACATACATACATACATACATACATACACATGTGCATACATATGTGCATATAGAAATATATCAGACGTTAAGTACATTTTAAAAATAGTGGAACATTCCCATCGAAATGTGTGTCAGGTCTGACAATTGTTTGTGACGAAGGTAAAAATGAAAATTAAAATCATCCGCAGAAGATCGAATCCAGAATCACATACTTGCTAACAAAATATCCTAATCACCACAACAATTCTTATGACATACTTCAGCTGATACATAAAACCTATATATTTCGGTTCAGTGGTCACTAATTTTGCAGCCTCACCACGTTACTGTAGCTTGTAGAAAAATTTATCACAATTACCAACGCAAAATAAATAAATAAATGTACTGTAAGAATAAATTTTCTTTGCCTTCCAGTTCCAAGTTCTATATTTCTGAATTGTTGTAGCAAAGCTCAAGTCAGCTCTAACTCAGAAGATGTTGGAGCTTCTTTGCGGTTGCTCCATCTGCTAAAATTAACAGTCAAACCCTTTCCCCATTACACAACCGCACACAGCAAAAATCTAATATTATACGGTTCCGTACGTTACGTCTATCTTGTGTCTACAAGACGTTGTCTCTTTTTATCTCTCTCTCTCTCACACACAAGCTCACACATACACACGCACGCATGCACACACCTGCACACACCTACACACACCTGCACACACACACACACACACACACACACACACACACACACACACACACACACACACACACACACACACACACACAGGGTATGAGAAGTATTAGTGTCAAGAAGACCCAAATGTGTCAGGTAATGCTAAGTACTATGGACAGACCATAGTTAAGCTCCAGGTTCGATAATGATACGAATGAGGAGAACAACGTGGGTTGTGTATTTACATGCATATATATAATTATTAACAGAATGAGATAAAAAATCCAAGGCTGTAAATAGTTTTCAGAACATTTATAAAGAGAAGATCTTACAGCTGTTTCCAAGATATTTTATATATCTCTTCATCAGAGACGGTGCGAGAAAATGTTTAAGTAATAATCATCGTAGAGAAGATATGAAACACAGAGGGAAGTGAAGGAATGAAAATTGAGATACGTAAAGATATTGTATTTGCAGTTCCATTATTTAAGCAGAATGGTGTATATATAAGTTTCATGTATCTTGTGTGTGAGGTACATGAAGCTTATATATACATCACTCTGCTCAAATAATGGAACTGCAAATACAATATCCTTATGCATCTCAATTCTATTTTCATTCCTTCACTTCACTCTGTATTTCATATCTTCTCTACAATGATTATTGCTTAAACATTTTCTCGCACTGTCTCTGATGAAGAGATATATAAAATATCTTGGAAACAGCTGTAAGATCTTCTCTTTATAAATATTCTGAAAACTATTCACAGCCTTGGATTTTTTATCTTATTCTGTTAATTATATATATATATATATATATATATATATATATATATATATATATATATATGTGTGTGTGTGTGTGTGTGTGTGTGTGTGTGTGTGTGTGTGTGTGTGTGTGTATGCAGAGAGGGAGAGAGAGAGCGAGAAGAGCGAGGTAGGGAGGGAGAGGGACATATACATATGTATGGATATATGTGTGCATGTATACTCCTGCACATATATATATTCATCTATCTATCTAACTATCTATCTATCTATCTAGAAATTGCTACTGCAGAGGAGAAAAACTGGGAAGGGGGAAAAAAAGTCGAAGTCCTCCTCCACATCACTGAAGAGGAGTGCCAAAAGATCCCCACACACATCCAACTGGCAAAGGACCACAAGTTATATGTAGTGGTGGAAGGAAGGCGGCCACGTTGTTATGTATGCGGCAGCGAGGCACACCTCAAGGACAGTTGCCCAACCGCCGCCAACCAAAAAAAGCAACAAGGGCAACCACCAAAACCCGGAAAAAACCCTACTACCAACACCATCATCAACAATCAAAACAAGAGAAACACAAGTAACACTGGCAACTGAGAAGACAACAGCATCTGCAAAAACAACAAGTGAGGAAGCAGGGGAAAAGAAAGAAAATTCCAAGACTGTTTCCCCCTCCCCCACATCACACACACCTCACACAAATAACAAGCCATCAGCACCAACAAAAACAGCAACACAACCACTCACACAAGCACACACAGACGCTCACAATTTGCCTCTACCCCCTTCCGATTCCTCAGAACCTTCGTCGGAAGATGAAAGTAATGAGGAATGGCAAATAGCCCAGAAAGGAAGGAGGAAGAGGAGCAAGAAAAGAAAAGCAAACACAAACAAAGCAGGGAGATACACAACTCCCGAAAACACTCCAGACACCAACACAAGCACACACAACTACAACACAAGCAACAAAACCCCAAAAGCAAGTACACACACAATGCTCACTGCCATCAACACAAAAAACTCAGAGTTGATGGAATACATCAACACAAAAACAAACATAACAAACGAAGACATAAAAACCAGCAACCACCCATACACAACACCGCCAGAACACATCAAAATACTACACATAACACCAACCCTGCACCACACACTAAAATCTATTTTTCCAAAGGCAGTTGGCAAATGCCAAAAATACCTGGCGAAAAAACTATATAGTGATCTCCTCGAAGAAAACCCGAAGGAGGAGACACAAAAACTCTCAAACGGTAAGTGACTCTCTTCATAAAACTTTAACACTCAAATCAAAATGATGCTCAAGATTGGTTGTGTAAATGCGCGTGGCTTGGGGTCCCCTTGGAAACAAGGGTACCTCCTAAATGACATAAAGTCACATAAACTAGAAATCATAGCCATAAGCGAGACCAGACTCCATGATCCGCGGGCCCTATCGTCCATGTTTGGCAGACAGTTTAACATTTATTTTTCTCCCTGTCTGCCGAGAATGGGCGGTAGTGGCACGGCGGTACTCTTTCGCAAGATTCTGGATCTCGAAGTAAAGACAGTATTCATAGTGCGGTGGGGTCGATGCTTTATGTCACTACTTCAGAAATTTAAGAGCGGTTTTTTGTTAAGCTTCTTTACTATCCATGATCGAATCACGCCGAGGTCGACTTTGATTTTCATTCGTTAAAGACCGATAATATAAAGTACATGCCAAATACTGGAGAGACGGTTAAGTTGGCAACGTCGACAATCAATCGCGTAAGAATTCTTGTGATATTTGTTTTTGTTCTCTTGGTACTGAGTTCAAATTCCATCAAGGTCAAATTTTCAATTCTTCCTCCCGGTATCATTAAATGTATCAGTTATGTACAGAGAAATCCTTCTCTTTCTCTCTCCAAATCGGTTGCGTTGCTATGTGAGAATGGTGGTAGAGAAACACTTACAACATTTCTCTCTTCAAAAAGGGGGTTTCACTCAATGAGACGCTAGCGATATCCTCTCACAGAAAATATGAAATGAGCTAATATGCAATAAATACTACAACGTCGAACTATCTACTTATCTATCTATCTATCTATCTATTGCATAATACACACGCACACGGGCTTGTAATTCGAACTTAGTACTTCAGAGATAGGTTCATTTTACAAGCTTCGAAACTTTTGGATGGAGCTGAGTCAAACTGTTATTAAATAAATATGTAACTGCTACCAAATGTGTTGAGTGTCCTCATCAGTGGGCAAAGGAAAGTGACACTCAACACATTTGGTAGCAGTTACATGACCTAGTGGTTAGAGTGTTGCACTCATGATTGTGAGATCTTGGTTCAAATCTTAGACCGGGTGATGTGTTGTGTTCATCTCACGTTGCTCTGCTATCACTTCGACATCCGATATGTGGTTACACCGTGCAGCTGTTCAGGCAACGTCGATTTGATGGCGTGAGTAAGATAATCTGCTGCACGAACATTTATGATCATTATCAACAAATGATTTGTACAGGTCGTTCGGCAAAAAGCGGCACACTCATTAGTCGTCTTTGACGGGAGAGTCTATCATGTATGTGTGTGTGTATATATATATATATATATATATGTATATATATATATATATATATATATATATATATATATATATATATATATATATATATATATATATATATATATATATATATATTGGTTTTTATGCTGCATAGGTATACTGAAGAACAGTTACACATGTTGTAGTAGTAATAGTGGTAGTGGTAGTAGTTGTAGTAGTAAATATCCATCCAATATGAAAGTAGTCCGAATGCCGTAATTAATTAAAATTGAAACATTAATTACAGTTTTAGTTCAAAAGCAATTTGTGCATAGAGGAGTTAACAGATATGAATGACGTTTTTCACTGAAGGTTTATACGTGATGGTGGTGGAGGTGGTGGTGGTGGTGGTGGAGGTGGTGGTGGTGGTGGTGGTGGTGGTGAGGCTAATGGCTGTGGTGGTGATAGATAGCTGGTGGAGGTAGTTGTGGTGATGGTAGCAGTGATAATAGATGTGGTGGTGGTGGCAGCGCAGTTAGTGGTAATGAAGACGGTGCTGGTGATCGAGATGGTGGTGGTAGTTGTGGTGTTGATGTGAGTGCGTGATGTTGGCGGAGGTGCTGTTGTGTGGGCGTGTGGTGGCGTGGGAGGATGTGTTTAAACCAAAATGATAGAGAAAGCGGTTTACAAGACAGTACTAAGTCTCAATAATTGTAGTTTGTGTAGAAGTAGATGTTGATGCGGGTGTCATCAACTACTGTCTCGACTTATTAGTGTCATTAAATCAGTTGTCACATATACACACACATACACACCTATAGACAGACACACACACACACACACACACACACATACATAGATATACATAGTCATATAGATAGATACAAACATTAGAGTGTGTATAAAATACAAAGACATACATAGACAGATAAACATATATATATATATATATATATACAGAGAGAGGGAGAGAGAGAGAGAGAGAGAGAGAGAGAGAGAGAGAGGATAATTAAATGATTACTTTAAAACACCAATGATCCACTTCTCATTCTTAATTATTGGTCTCTTTCTTATCGTCTCTATATATATTAAACCACGGTTTTACCATTAAATTACCTATTACCATATACCTTATAACAAGGACCATACATACTGAGGTAATACACAAGGAGTGCCTACGGATACAGCTATCCCTTAGATGGTTGCATAACCTGTAACATATCTTACACAATATACATACATACATACATACATACATACATACATATATATATATATATATATAGTAGACTTGTAAAATAGGACGTGTGCGTTCAATAATGTAATAATACAAAGAATATATATACATGTATACACACATATATGTACATACTTACATCTACATGTGTATATACATGCATATCAGGGTACAGGACGTTAGAACAATAAACTACAGACAACGGAACGAACACATAGGAAAACGGAAAGCCCCTTGGAATATCCCTTCATCAGCTGTCTCTATTCTATCTAGACGTTTCGAAGACCAGACAGGACGTACTCTAGAATAGTCTCTTCCTGAGTAGTGGATCAACCAACTACACAGAGGATTCCAAGGTGGCAAACACAAACCAAGACAGGAAAAAATGGACAGTGAAAACAACATTCAAAAGCCGTACGGCCAAACGCAAATCTGAGGTAGAACGCTAGTAGTTCGTCTTGCCTTCACAGCGGCTGGAGTGAAAAGAAAGCTGACCACAGGTCACACGAGAGCAGAGAGGATGGTGGAGGGAGGAAATGGAACAAGGAGGAAGGGACAGAAGCAGTGAAGTAGAGGCCAGGACAGAAGGGTAGATAGGAAGATAGAGGAAGACAGATAGATAAATAGATAGAGAGGATGGTGGAGGGAGGAAGTGGAACAAGGAGGAAGGGACAGAAGGGTATAGCAGTGAAGTAGAGGCCAGGACAGAGGTATAGATAGAAAGATGGAGGAAGACACGGCTTTTGAATGTTGTTTTCACTGTCCATTTTTTCCTGTCTTGGTTTGTGTTTGCCACCTTGGAATCCTCTGTGTAGTTGGTTGATCCACTACTCAGGAAGAGACTATTCTAGAGTACGTCCTGTCTGGTCTTCGAAACGTCTAGATAGAATAGAGACAGCTGATGAAGGGATATTCCAAGGGGCTTTCCGTTTTCCTATGTGTTCGTTCCGTTGTCTGTAGTTTATTGTTCTAACGTCCTGTACCCTGATATGCATGTATATACACATGTAGATGTAAGTATGCACATATATGTGTGTATACATGTATATATATTCTTTGTATTATTACATTATTGAACGCACACGTCCTATTTTACAAGTAAGTCTACTATTATTCTGACGTGACTATCTTTCTATCTATCTATCTATCTATCTGTCTATCTATCTATCTATCTATCTATCTTTCTATCTATTTATCTATCTGTCTTCCTCCATCTTTCTATCTATACCTCTGTCCTGGCCTCTACTTCACTGCTATACCCTTCTGTCCCTTCCTCCTTGTTCCACTTCCTCCCTCCACCATCCTCTCTATCTATTTATCTATCTGTCTTCCTCTATCTTCCTATCTACCCTTCTGTCCTGGCCTCTACTTCACTGCTTCTGTCCCTTCCTCCTTGTTCCATTTCCTCCCTCCACCATCCTCTCTGCTCTCGTGTGACCTGTGGTCAGCTTTCTTTTCACTCCAGCCGCTGTGAAGGCAAGACGAACTACTAGCGTTCTACCTCAGATTTGCGTTTGGCCTTACGGCTTTTTAATGTTGTTTTCACTGTCCATTTTTTCCTGTCTTGGTTTGTGTTTGCCACCTTGGAATCCTCTGTGTAGTTGGTTGATCCACTACTCAGGAAGAGACTATTCTAGAGTACGTCCTGTCTGGTCTTCGAAACGTCTAGATAGAATAGAGACAGCTGATGAAGGGATATTCCAAGGGGCTTTCCGTTTTCCTATGTGTTCGTTCCGTTGTCTGTAGTTTATTGTTCTAACGTCCTGTACCCTGATATGCATGTATATACACATGTAGATGTAAGTATGTACATATATGTGTGTATACATGTATA
>NC_142950.1:17022261-17032261 GCF_046866305.1 Octopus bimaculoides | reverse complement strand
GACAAAAAAATAATATAAGTTTAAAAAATAAACAAAGCCGAAACGGAATTTGAAACTATACTGAAGACAAATTGGCGAAAAACCACTTCATGCTCAATATCTCGTAAGACTAGACAGAAATGTAAATTATAGAAAGAATAAAGAATGATGAAAAGGCTTTACTTGAAAGCAGAAATGGCAGGCGTGATTTTTGGCTGTACAGAACTAATATCTAGCTACAAATTATTCTTTCATCTTTTATTTTTAGCTTGTTTGAGTAATTGGACTGCAGCCATGCTTATGCACCGTCCTGAAGGATTTCGTCGAACGAATCAACCTCTGTACTTATTTATAAATGCGTACTTATTCTATTAGAGCCATTTTGCTCAACCGCTGATTTACGAGGACGTTAACAAATAGCTACCGCATGTGAAGCGATGGAGTGGAACTAATACACACACTGTGACACACACATAGATACATGCACACACATGTACGACAGGATTCTTTCTGTGTCCATTTATCAAATCGACTCACAAGGTGTTTGCACGGCTAGAGGTTATAGTAGAAGACGCCCAAAGTACTGCACAGAGGTATTGAACCCAAAACAACATGGTTTGGAAGTAAGCTTCGTAACAACACAATCACGCCCAAACCTATTACAAAAAGAAATAATGAAAACAAAATATAAGAATCGAATAAAGATTAAAAAACCACCACAAAGAGGAAATAGAGAAACACACAATCTCCAGTTGCCCAGTTCTTTTAATATGTTCGAGTATATTGATCTATACACGCAAACTGGCAATATGATGACTCTTCAATGTGACAACGGATAAAAAGTGGTACAAACAAATACCAATAAATACGGGATAACTATTTGTTGACATTCATCTGAGACACATTTGACCAAAGCGACAAAAAGATCAAGGGAAACTATCCAAGGACAATAAATAAAGACTGGAACAAAAACGTCTGTATTTACTGATTTATGTTATATATAAGACTAAAGCTTTCCAGTCAACTTAGAGTCTTAAGTTGACTGGAAAGCTTTAGTCTTATATATAACATAAATCAGTAAATAGTATTTACTGGTTGTGCGTATAGGCTGCCAGGCTGCAACAAATATGTAAGTAGACTCGCGAACAGTCTACAAAGGGTGCTCTAAGTTGACAATGGTGGTCTTACACTTTTTTTTTTACCTTAAGCAAGACTTTTTCCTCCATGGTAAACTGCAGTGAAAAAGCTTTTACAAGTTGAAAGAAGTCTCAAACTTATTTGAACTGATCTAAAGTTTATTTCCCGATACTGCTTCACATAACTACTTGTATATTTAATCCAAAAGACAGTTTTGCAAGGCAGAACCTACATTCTCACAGTTTTGGAATTCAACTGTACTGCTCAGACAATACACTGTTTGTACTCATCACATAAAATAATCACCCGCAACTCATACAGCACATACCTCATGAAGTAAACTACTCGCAACTCACACAGCATATACGCTGGTTGGTAACAGTGAATTATAACGAACCCACTAAATAACTGGTACCTTATTTTTTCACCGATCGCTTCTAAACAATGAAAGATAAAAAATGGCAACATCGACCCTGGAGGAATATGAACAAAATAAAAATAATAATAAAAATGAAACCTATTGACCTGGAAATGAAAACGTAAATATTATAAAAATATCAATGCTAATATGAATTATCATTAATAATTCATATTAATTAAAATGATTAAAGTAATTATGATAATTTATAATGAACATGCAACAGCAGTAAGGGTGAAATGATTTTTTTCGCATGAAAAAGAAAATTGGCAAAGTTCTAAGTCTCTACATCACTACTAAACTAAACTATAATTGATATAGTTGAATGACATGCGCTGTAAGAGAGTGGGAGAAACAGGTGGGAGGGAAGGAAGATAGAGAGAGAGAGAGAGAGAGAGAGAGAGAGAGAGAGAGAGAGAGAGAGAGAGAATTAAACAGAGAGAAACAGGGAGAGGGAGAAAGAGAGAGACTAAAGAAAAAGAAAGAGTTAGAGAGAGGATGACTTGAGATATGTCAGAGATGGATTAAATGATGATGAGAAAGAAAAAGAAAGTAGGATAGAGACAAAAGAGAAAGATAGAGAATGGGAGGGAGAAGAGAGAGAGAGGAAGACAGGGTAATAGAATAAGTATATTTTTGTTAGCTGAAGATGTGAAGAAGGCGGCGGTAGCGACGGAAGTTCGGTGACGTGTGTAAATTTTCCTCAATTAGTGCTCAAGCTCATGTTGTGACACTATCAGCTGTTTTATCTGTCAGGTGTCACTGGTTCGCTGAAGGAAAAGTTATGTTGAATCCGCATTTACAGTGCAGTGAATTGCGGGAAGCTACTTGAATCTGTTAGCCTTTGCTCGCGCACGTACTTATGTATGTGCGCGTGTGTTTTTATGACTGCATTTCTGTCTCCTTTGCACGTGCATTTATAAGTGCATATATATATATATATATATATATATATATATATATATATATATATGACCCAATACATATGTATATATAACGATATCTATCTATCTATCTATCTATCTATCTATCTATCTATCTATCTATCTATCTATTTAGCTAGCTATCTCTCTATAAACGCACACATATATCTACATTATAATATATATATATATATATATATATATATATATATATATATATATATATATATAGTATTAGGGTTTATGAACTGATCGATGAAAATCCACTGTCACATATAGAAAAAATGTATAATTAAAAGTACAATAAATATAATATAATACAAAGTAAATATCATACTATTTGAAAATTGGTTATGAAACACGTGTAGTCATTTTATTATCTTGATCTTATGATATTTACTCTGTATTATATTATACTTATTTATTGTACTTTTAATTATAATTTTTTTCTCTATGTGACAGTGGATTTTCATCGATGAGTTCATAAACCTTGGTTCTTTTCCCTAATACTATATATTTATATATATTTTATACTGTGAAACTTAATTTGATTTTAATTTTTAATAAATTGATTTTAATTGAATTTTTACCTGCAATTTTGGATTTTATCCCTCATATTATTATTATTATAATTATATATATATATATATATATATATATATATATATATATATATATATATATATATATATATATATATATATATATATATATATATATATACATACATACATACATACATACATAATTAAAAGTTTAAACCACTTTTCCCGATTTCAACCTGTGTTTATTATAAGGTGATGATTCAGAGTGGATGGACGTATATGGTGTCTATTTTCTGCACATAGGCACGGTAGCTTCTGAGCCCTTAAATACCTCTGCCTTAGCGAAGGGGAGGGTATTGTTTTGAGTTGTGTTTGTTTGTTTGTTTGCTTGTCTGTGGAAAGTTATCTCTAGAACCGCTGGGTGGATTCGGATGAAACTTCCAGGGCTGTTTGGCCTCGTGACTGGTTCGAACTGATTAGATCTTGAGATCGATCCGGTACCTGACAAGCATTCTGGATTATTTGTTGTATTTACTTTACATGACTACGATCTTATGTTCACTTTAAAGTCTTTCTCAATTATCTCCCTTTAGGCTGTTTCCAAAGTTTTATTTTCGCTTCTCTATTATTAATTTTACTCGCGTCTCTTAGTAGGGACTGATGGATAAAAAAATCAAACTACATGAACAAACGGCAGCAAAACCGTTCAGAAATTAAATAATACTAAAATATTTTTATAATATATGTTATATATTATACATACATATTAACACTTTACACTATACTTACATATATACATACATCTATACATCGATCTAAAACAACAGGAATACTAAAGGAAGGACGGAATTTAAAAGAAGTGAAAAGCTAAAGGTTGCATGCTATTCATTAAAAATTTCCTGAGTAGAAATTATTATTACCTCCGGCTTTCAAGCTATTTTGAAGAGTGAATTTGTTAACTTTGACTTGTATTAGATACGGATAAACTATTTATTACTGTTACTAAATTTTCTACAGCCATCTTCACATTCCATGGCTATCATTGGGATCGATCAGGTACCGGACAAGGATTCTCGAATATTTTTCCGCTTTTTTTTACTTGATTTTTGAGAGCTGTCTGGTTCACTTTTAGTATTCTCTTTTGTGAGAGTAGTCGAGTTTATTTCAGATATTCTCATTTAAAAAATCCCCTCTAGCTAATCGTTGAGAGGAGGTTGGTGTTGCCGCGGCAGAGGTTTGCGCTCTCTCGGTGCTCTTGTTATAATTGTATTCTATACAATTCTATATTTCTAAATATATATATATATATATATATATATATATATATATATATATATATATATATATATATATAAACTCACGTATGTGTGACTAGCAAGCTAGTGTGGCTAGCAAGCTGTGTGGCTAGCAAGCTCGCTTTCCGACGAAGTGGTTCGGGTTCAGTCCCATTGCGAGACACTTTGGGCAAGTGCCTTCTACTATAGCTCCGGGTCGACCAATGTCCTGTGAGTGAATTTTGTAGGCAGAAACTGTGTGGAAGCTCATCGTATATATATATATATATATATATATATATATATATATGTGCGTATTTATAACGATATTTATGATCAACAGAAATGTTGTGATTGCGGATGTTTCTATTGAGAAAGGTAAGTTGGTTGTGTGAGTGTGAGTGAGCAGTAAATGAGAGTGTAAGTGCAGCACCTGAGTTCAAGTAGGACTGTATGAATGGAGTTTCTGAACCGTTGTTCTTTCTTCACAGCAGAAAGAGATCAAGAGACAAGAAAGCGAAGGAAGAGAAAGAAGTAAGTTAGAAGAAATAAAGAGTCGAGCGATTGGGAACCAAGAAATACACTCAATATATATATATATATATATATATATATATATATATATATATATATATATATATATATATATATATATATATATATATATATATATATATATATAAAACAATAAATATTGGAAGGTACCGCACGAGTGAAAATATATAGGGAAGAGGATTTGAAAATGCAGAGGTTTTGACCGGTTTCAACTAAAAAAAAAAGATTTTGAAAAGTAATGAGCAAGGCTTTGTGTAGCCTCTGTGGTATTAAAAACTAATTAACATAGATGTATTAAAATACAGTGATAGAGTCTTTGGCAAGAAAAGACTGAAGAAGAAGAAAAGAGGTTGGTCATTGGTCTTTCCTCTGTAACCATTATAAACAATTATGATTTCTGATGAACTTTTGACAAAGCAATACACGCTTTCTCCTATCAAATATTGTCTACAAATTCTTTCTGTATATATGCTTATAAACAATTATGATTTCTGATGAACTTATAAACAATTATGAACCTATTTTACTGCCTATTTGGAACACTTTTATGTAAACTGTTTAAACACAGCCTCTTTTAACATTTTCTTATCATTGTCAAAGACTCTATCACTGTATCTTAAAACATGTATGTTAATTAATATTTAATGAATTAATATTAATAATTAATAAACACCACAAAGGTTACACAAAGCCTTGAATTTTACTTTTGAAAATCTTTTTTTTAAAAAGTGAAACCGGTCAAGTCAATAGGTATCTTTAAAAGACCACTGCATTTTCAAATCCTCTTCCCTGTATATATATATATATATATATATATATATATATATATATATGGCGATAAATAGATAAAATTAATATAAAGAACAATTTGCAATGCTTCATCAAAAAGGACTACATTGCCAAAAATAAGAGCTAAAATGCTTTAATGCTGTAGTCAATGCACATATATGTAAACATATACACAGGGACCTTAATCGTCCGAAAAGTGCCGATCGAGAATTCCTTATACTGGCGTCAGTTTTGGCAATTTCTGTTTGCCTCTTCAGTAAGGACTAGCTCGAACTTCGGCTCTTTCTGGACTCGCTTCTCTATTTAGTATATATGATTTCATCATAGAAATCTATGGATGATTTAGCGATTCGCTAATGTGTATGCATAAAATTAATATAAACAGCAGGCTGCAATGTTTCACCAAAACGAAGAATTATAATTGTCACTAAATGTGAGTAGGGCGTTAGAAAACACAAATTGCCGAATTTGACGTCAGTATAAAAAATTCTCGATCGGCACTTTTCGGACGATTAAAGTTCCTATTATAGTGTATATGTTTATATATATATATATATATATATATATATATATATATATATATATATATATATATATATGTGTGTGTGTGTGTGTGTGTGTGTGTGTGTGGGTGTCTCTGTGTGTGTGGGTGTCTCTGTGTGTGTGTGTGTGTGTGTGTATATACATATAAATATATACAAATATACATTTCTATATACACTGAGAGATAGAGAGTGAGAGACGATTTTGGTATTGATTTTAGTGCTGATGGCGGTGGTCGTGGTCGTGGCGGTAGTGAGGGTGGTGGCATTGTTGACGGTGAAGACTGTGAAGGTAACATAGTTCGTAATAATAGGGGTAGTAGCAGTGTTGCTAGTTGTGGTGGGATAGAGGCGGTGGTAAAGTATCGTGATAGTGAAAGTAGCTCTGATTGTGATGAGTGTAATAATAATGATGATGGGGATAGTAGTGGGCTTATCGTGGTGGTGGTTATGGTGATGCTGATAGTAGTAGTGATGGTGGTGGTGGTGATGATGAAAGAAGAATAAGCCAGCTACCTAACGTTCTACAGTGACATGCTACCCGGCATTTATCGGGACGATAACCAATGTGATATATATATATATATATATATATATATATATATATATATATATATATATATATACATATATATGTGTGTGTATGTATATGAGAATATACTTATATATATACGCTTATAGATATCTATATATATAATTATATATGTATATATACTTATATATATATATATATATATATATATATATATATATATATATATATATATATATCGGTAAATGATAGGGTTGCCTCATAACCTCAACCTCCACAATGACTCATTACATAACCTCCACACAATAAAACAACGGCTAACTAGCCCAACAGAATTGCTTCTTCTTGTATTTGTTGCTCCATTCTACACATAAATATATATATATATATATATATATATATATATATATATATATATATATAAATACATACATATATATATATATCAAAGGACATACTAATTATGTCCACTGGCTTGAAATAAGAGAATTCGTTGTGGAACGGATATTATAGTTACTTAAAAATACACAAAAACAGATATTTTCATTATTCATTTTTTTTTTCAACATTATGACATTTCAGAAATTTTCACCGCACATCTGTTGCCTTCCCAATGACACAATTCATAATAGATTGTTCTGATCACAAATGTACAAAACAGTGAATGTAACGTTTTTGTGTGTATTTTTCAATACCTGAATAGATTCTCTCACAGTGCAAATATGTTACAATCATATTCACATAAAAAACTTTACAAAGAAATACAACTCCAAAGTACACACACACACACACACACACACACACACACACACACACACACACACACACACACAGCAGTTTGGGTATGAAATACAAAATACGTATATATGTAAACATGCAAAACGTGAGAAAGCAAAAAGTGGAGAGTCTTAGACGAAGAATATTTAAAAATAAAGATATAGATATTTATATATTAAGAGTCCCAACTTACACAGAGGGAAAAGTAAGTAGACAAGATAGGAAAATCTAAAATTGAAATTTAAATAAGATAGCTTTTCCTATCTTGTTTGCTTTCCTTTTCCTCGAGCACTTTTTATAACATGGATGTATTTGTCGGCATTGGACTTATTTGGACTTATTTCGCTATTAACTTATTGTTCTTTCCTCCACTCACTGCCCTTTTAATGTACATTATTAGCCCTACATATCTGCGAACAATATTACCCCCATGTTTGATTTATTCATCTTTTTCATTTATATGTTATTTTTCTTAATTTCATTGTACTCTATGTCCACCCTCCCCACCTTACATTGTATGTGTCTGTTTTTGGAACTATGTTAGTTGGGCTTTCCAGGAGATATTTGTATAAATTTCTTATACTATGTAGAACGGTAAGTTTTGCCCGTTGATTGAAATTGTATGGCTACACCCACTTAGAGTTAATATATTATTTGACTATATTATTTGACTATAATTTTTAAATTATTAGATTTATTATTAGATTTATTGATAGGAATAATCTAATTTGTAATGTAATATAAGCACCCACTTTGAGTTCATATACCTTTGTTTATAATTTTAATGATTAAATTTAATTAGTATTTCTTTCTTACCTTAGGGTATTTGTTATTGCTTTTTAAGTATGTATTATTTGAATTAAGGTAACTTTACTCATAGTACTAATTTGCCAGGGGACCCGGCATTTAATGCCAATATATTCTTTTAAATTGTTTTACAATAATAGGTACTATATAACTTTAATGACTATGTAATGCTTATAAGCGTATTTAGTATACTGTGGCAACAAGTGAATTTCATGTGATTTGGTCTTAAATATTAACCGTCTAATTGTGACCTTTTATTTGTGCATTGTAGTGTACCTATGAGATGAATTTTTCTTGCGTACCTGTATATATCTAATTATTACCACAATTCGCTATATATGAGGTTAAGTCCAATTTCTTTTCCTAGTAGCCTTAATTGAATCGCTGAATTACCCGTAGTAGTTGCCTCCCCTTAACCACAACCCGTGGATTCTTACTGTTTTCACTGTTCCCTCATGCACGTTAAGATGCTGAAGGACATAAGCGGCTCCTCACCACTTATATCATTGACTTCTTCCCCGGTACTTTTTTCTTTTCTTGTTTATTTTATTGACATATCCATTGTAACGGTTCTAACTTGTGACCTCGGTTTAAATTGTAACTGACCAATTGTAGAGACAGCTGGACTTAGACTTGCCCCATTGTGGACCATAGGTGCGATTCTCGGTAATAATTTCAGTGAGTAAATTTTCTTAAGCACCCTAAGGTAATTGTTTGGATACTTTCACTTGAATTTACTTCGTTCGCATAGGTACCGCCCTTTGATAATCATGTTAGTAATTTTCCTTATATATATTTTCTCGATTACTTCTTTTCTTAAAATTTTTAAACATCCTGCCCCCCCCCCCCCCCCAAATGCAACTACCCATTAATAAATTGTAGCATTCCCCAGACCATTAGTAGCTCACTTTTTTACCTACGGACCTCGTAGCCCCGAGATGGTATATTATATGCTTTTAACATATTGGGCTTTTAGACTTTTTTCTAGGCCATGTTTTCTTTCCTTTTCCTTCTTCGATTTGTTTATGTTGTATGCTCTTGTTTTTTAATCTGATGATGCCCCATGCATTAATTCGAATGTCCTATGAAGATGAAGAACTTCTCGCATTTATTTATAGACAGCATTTTGGCAACGCATCAGAAACGGCCGTAAGATATGTTACGTCACCTATTTGTTATGTCATGTTTTGTATTAAAAAATAAGCTATAAATGTGGTCCAATCGATGTGTTTAGTAGTCTGAGGTTTTCTCCATTTTCTGATTATTTGTATTTGTTCGTGATAAACTCTTGTTTATCCTGTTGTTACCTGCACTCTACGTGCGTAGTGTGCCTGCGCACCAATGCTCGGGAATAATATGGGTAACGTATACCGATAGTATATACGGATATTTTATCCCTTAGTCGGTTATTATAACCGCTAACTCTGTTTACACTATATATATATATATATATATATATATATATATATATATAAATTTAGTAAACGGAGTAAAACGCATATGTTAACTGAATACTTTTATTTCCAACATATGTTTCGAAGATTACAAATTATACCATCCATAGGAATAGGTGATGTTGAAAAGAATGTAATCTTCTCTACAGGGAAATGCATGGGAACCAGCTTAAACGTAGGACATTTTAACCGAATATAAGAACTGTAGTTGGAGAAGGTTGTTACGTAATTTATTTGAAAACGCCGTTGGAGGTTGGGACGCTACTAA
>NC_142950.1:16982261-17017261 GCF_046866305.1 Octopus bimaculoides | reverse complement strand
CTTTGGTGTGGCTGCTCGCTTTACAATTTTATTATTAAGCTTATGTTTGAGACATAAATTAACATGAAATTTTCATGGAAGAAATTTTAAATCGATATCACTTTAAAACAGCAAGATTTTATCATAGAACTCGGGGCGATCTCAGGTCAGTTACGGAGCACGCAGGCTTTGTTTCACTTAATTTTGAAATTAATGAGGAATTTAGTGAAATAACTTTGTAATTATTAAGCTGGTGTTTGAAACATAAAGTAACATGAAATTTTGATGGAAGGTTCTAATTTAAATTACTTTACAACAGGAAGTTTGTATCACAGAAACAAAGGCAGTCTCGGGCGGTTTGGTATCAAAAGGGTTTAAAAAGTACGATCGTCATATTTAAAGTCTGACGTGAAAGCTGTTTGGTAGTTCTTCAAAACTAACCTCTCAGCAACAGTGGTAATGATATAATTAAGAACGATAATTAACAAAGCACAAAATAAAACTTGGTTATACTTAAAAAATGTTTTTGCTCCCTTCCAACATTAATACAATCGACATTCCATTTTGCTGTTAAGTCATTATCCCCTTCACCTTACTATATCGATATCACACCATTTTATGGTGACAGCACCACATTGGCATACAATTACAGCATTCTGTGATGAATGCCTGAATCGATACCACTGCCGTCAGCCTCTCTCACATAATTTCCATTCTTATACGTCCAGTTCCATACAAACATACATAGCCTAACATACAACATCTCCTACAATTAATTCCGCCAACGTATGGCCAAAATTAACCAATCAGCAAACGCGCACTTCTCTGACAGAAATAATCTCTCTTCGCCTACTCTCGTTCCATGATTATTCACCATGCTCACCCTCCAATATCACAGGTACCTCTATCTATCTATCTATCTATCTATCTATCTATCTATCTATCTATCTATCTATCTATCTATCTATGTGTCTGTCTGTCTCTCTGTCCATCCACCTACTCTCTCATCCGCACACCCATCCACCCATCCATCCGTCCATCCGTCCACATGTCTCTGTCTTTCTGCTTGTCCGTCTGCCTGCCTGCCTGCCTGCCTGCTTGCCTATCTATCTATCTATCTATCTATCTATCTATCTATCTATCTATCTATCTATCTATCTATCTATCTATCCCTGGAGGCCAAAAATTTGACCCCATGGTCATGGACAGGATTCAAGTTTGTGCAAAACCTAATCCTAGGTTTAAGGAACATACCAAGTTTGAGCATAATTGGTCGACTGGTTTTCTAGTACATAGGAGACAAACAGACAAGTAGACAAACGAACAAATATGCAACCAACCAATTACAATCATACATACATACATATATATATATATATATATATATATATATATATAAGGTTCGGATATCAATGGCAATACCATATAACATTGGAAGCAGAAACAGCTGTTAGATGGGATACAGTCTATTTGTATTGAATTAAAAATAATAATTGATGTAAGTCAATTGTTGTTGATCAATATTTCTCCATTTTCTGTTTACTATATATATATATATATATATATGGGAAAATTAGATAATAAAGAAATAAAACATCATCTTATGAACTTCTTGAGCTTACAGCTGTTTCTGCTATAAAATGCGGTAGACTAATAGCCGAGTGCCTCGAATATAGCATCGGAGCCTCGAATATGAAGTACGATCTATTTAAAATAAATTACACTTCATATTCGAGGCAGAAACAGTTGTAAGCTAATAAAGTTCGTTTATTCCTTTGTCATGTCATTTTGTTATTAACGCTCTATATTCGACAAACGCTTCGTTCTGAAGTATACGCATATTGAGTACTACACTAGGTTCAGGGCAAATTTTAGCCATTTCTCCGCAGATTGAAAGTGTGTGTGTGTATATATATATATATATATATATATATATATATATATATATTCTTTTATTTTTTACTTGTTGCAGTCATTTGCCTGCGGCCATCCTGGAGCACCGCCTTTGATCGAACAAATCTACCCAGGAACCTATTCTTTGTAAGCCTAGACCTTATTTTATCGTCTCTTTTGCCGAACCGTTAAGTTACGGCGACTAAACACACCACCATCGGTTGTCAAGCGATTGTGGGAGGACAAACACAGACACACAAATACACACACACACACATATACATACATACATACATACATACATGCAACATATATATATATATATATATATATATATATATATATAAAATTTGAAGATAAGCAACAATAATTCAATCAAACAAGAATTTAAAATCTAATTGGAGGGATAGTAGTAATTTCAAATATAGAGGAAGGTATGTTAAGTAGTGGTGGACAGCAGGTTAGGGGTAAATCAAGCATGAGGGAAATGTATATGTATATATATGAAGATAAATGGACATGAATGTAAGCAGATATTTTTTTTCTTCTTTTTTTTTCTTTCTCTCATGCTTGATTTACCCCTAACCTGCTGTCCACCACTACTTAACCTGCCTTCCTCTAAATTTGAAATTACTACTATCCCTCCAATTAGATTTTAAATTCTTGTTTGATTCACTTGTCTGTGGAACAGCAACATAGTCGAGATGGTATGTTTTCTTCTCTTACTCTTGTTTTTTGCAAACATCTTCAAAATGACTTTCTAAAATGAAATTCCATTATGCAGCTGAGGAGTACATTTTCATTGTAAATTCTGTGGTGTTCTCACTACATGAATAAATGGAGCTTGTACGAAACGTACGTACTGCTGTAACCTATTGAATTTTTGTTGCTTAACTTCAAATTTTATTCACCAAATCTCTTGATTTTGTTTTTGGTTTTTATCCTACCAAATTCTGGTGCCTCAAACATTTTAAGTACCACATTTAATCTTTTGATTAAATCTATATTATTATTATAATATATATATATATATATATATATATATATATATATATATATATATATATATATATATATATATATATATACATACATACATACGACGGGCTTCTTTAAGTTTCCATCTACCAAGGCTTTGGTCGACCCGAGGCTATAGTAGAAGACACTTGCCCAAGGTGCCACACAGTGGGACTAAATCCAGAACCATGTGGTTAGTAAGCGACCTACTTACAACATAGCCACTCCGAGAGAGAGACATTCTCTTTTAGCGCCCTATTATTTAACACACTCACCGGTAAATTTTCCACTCATTTACTTATTTATTTTTCCTAAAATTTTCGTTGCGTCTTGCAACCTTTTCAATAGTCGTTGACTCTGTCCGTTATCTGAGCTGCGTTCTTTTTGTTTGTTTGTGCGCATGTGTGTGGTCAGTGTGTGTGCGCATACACATGTATGTATGTATGTATGTATATATGTATGTATGCATGCAAATGTGTGTATGCATGCACGTACCTATCCGCCTGTATGTCTATCTGCTTACATTCATGTCCATTTATCTTCATATATATGCATATACATATACGTAAACGTGTACATACACTCACACAAACATACATACATACATCTACATAACAGTTCACTAACTATTTTACCTGTATATATATATAAACTGTGGGTATGGGGCTATGATTACCTACTACGTATATTTCCTATTTAGTACTAGGGATGTTTCACTTATGATGCTGTACTCCTGTATTTGTCTGAGTGTTGGGCCCTTTGGGTGCTTGGATAAAATGCAGATGTCAAGTTGACCCAGGTTGCCTCCATGCTGGTCCTTGGCATGTTGGTAGAGTATGGAGGACTGTTTCTTGACGTCACATTGTCTCAAATGTTCATTTAGTATTTCTGCAATATTCCTAGATGTATCTGCTATGTATGTCATGTTCTTGTCTTTACAAGCACCTTCTATGCACCTCATGCTGTAGACTACATTTCTAGTTCTACAGTTAATGCCAGGGTTAATCGTACATACCATGCAGTTATCATTGTTGCATGTGGTATTCTGAAAGGGGTACATCCTACATAGTTGTGACCTGATGGAGTTCCCTGGCTTTTCAACGATCTTAATGTTGAGTTTGGTCTCCTTCAGAGCTTTCCTAAATCTGCGGGCTAGTTCTCCATGGGCTGTGGCCTCTACAACCATCACTCCTTGATATTTGTCAGTTTTATACCACGTATTCACCCTGTTTGCTTTATCATAAGATCTTTGTATTCTATTGCAGTCTTTACTTCCACATCTGGGGCAGGTACCACCAGTTTCATTAAATATAATGTTATCTTATTTCTAACACCTCTGCATACACGAATCCTATCTTTCTGATCATATCCAGAGAAATGCATGCGGTGCATGAAGTTCTGTACATGTTTCTTCGTTTCATAGGGTTTGCAATTCTCTGGATGCAATTTTCTGGATAAGATCAGAAAGATTTATCTTATTGCTGTCACCAGAGTGATGCTCTTCTGACAAATTTCAGGCCTCTGACAGCCGAAAACCCGGATGTACCACCTTACTACCAGCTGCTACTCTGCATAGCCTGCACCAAGGTTACGTCCACCAACCAACTCCATGAGCAGGACCACCAATTACCTATCCCCAATGCTTACCAACTCCCAACACTTACCAATCCCCAACGCTTATTATGCGTAAGTATACTCATGCATGAGCGCACACTGATATGCATGCGTATATACATAGCACATATAAATGAATACGGAAGTGCGTGTGTGTGTGTGTGCGTGCGTACATGTGTATGCATGTGTATATGCACGTGTATGTATGTGCATGCACGCGCATGTTTGTCAATATATGTGTGCGTGTGTGCGCGCCTATGTACCCAATCCTTAAAATTCCCCACTTGCTCTTTCTACCTCTTTTTCTCTTCATTTTCTTTTCTTTCCTTTTACCACTTAATAGCCAACTTCGCTACCATTCTGAACGTTGATAAGTTGATGTCTTTTTTCTCGGGATGTCTACTATTTTAACTCTCATGGATCTACGCAGGATTGCACCTAAGGACTTACGCTCATACATCTGCGCGGGATTGCACCTAAGGACTCATGCTCTTATTTCTATAACTTCGGAAAGTTGAACGATGAAATTTTATGCTTCTTTTTTCTTCGTTCTTTCTCTCTCCTTATTCTTTTACTCCCTTCCTCTATATCATCATCTCATTAATATATACCATTCTAGTTTTCCCTATTTTGTCCCTATTTGTCTCTGATTACGGAATATCCCATACTCGAAGATATCCCAGAAACAGCTGTAAGACTATCAATTTTTTCGAATAATAATATTGTATACGACTTGAGATGTTTGCCTTGCCTTAATGTTTGTTGTCCTCTTTAACACTTATATATCTGTTGCATCGGAAATCTGTAATGGCCCTATAACTACCATCTTGGAGCCCTAGTAAATCGTTTAGATCACCTGTGAACTAAACCCCCATACTTTGTACATTAATATATATATATATATATATATATATATATATATATATATATATATATATATGTTGAATTAAACTTACGTTGAAAGTCAACAAAGTTTGCTTTAGAAGCGTTGAGATATATTGAAAGATACGGATAAGGAAATAATTTTATTCTCAAACGCAAGATAATGCTAATAATATAGCATGAACAGGATAAACTATCCATATTTTGCAGAAAAATCTGTCTCATGGCCAGCCATGAGACAGGGATATTTATCCAAGCATACTTTGGATTAGCTCTACATCAAATAAAAGAACTGGAAATTCCACTTTTGCTCGTGTACTAGTGTTTATCGGTGGTTCTTCTTTGATATTGTCGCTATAGATGTTATCGTCTTTTTGATATCGGAGAAAAATTTTTAACAATACAAAGGTAATGGAGAATGGATTCATAGAATAATCAATATTATTTATTATCATAGTCAAACCATGTTGCCTATACGTGTTTTGGTTTCTTGCTTAGATTCATATTAATGAAATTAAATTGTATTATGAATTTGAAAACCCAAAAATCTTAGTCAGGGCTAAAATAGACTGTTACGAAGGTAAAGTCATAGTTAGAGGTTGATTTTTGAACTCCACTGGACAGGGGATAGTCACAGTTCACCCGTTTAGAGGTGCAAATTCTTTACTGTTAAGTATGTTAGCCCTGACGAAGATTTTTACTTTTTCAAATTCATAATGCAATTTTATTGCATTAATGTGTATCTAAGCAACAAACGAAACACGTTATATATATATATATATATATATATATATTCGTTTATTAATTTGTTTTGCAAGATTCCTAATGTAAAAACATGCACTATATATTCGTTCTTCACTCGTTTATTATTGTTTTTATTTTATCTTATGTCCATTGTCTGGAAATCTTTCGTCATACATCTGTGACTTCTTCAGCGTCCCATCCTCCTGCTCCGCCTAGTCCATTCTGCCCTTCTACGATGTGTATCCTTATCTGCACACGTGTTTTGCATCTGTATTTGTGTGTGTGTGTGTGTGTGTGTGCGTGTGTGTGTGTGTGTGTGTGTGTGTGTGTGTGTGTGTGTGTGTGTGTGTGTGTGTGTGCACGCGCCCGTGCGTTGCTCACGTGTGTCTATATGCTTTGCTTTTGTGCTTACGTATATGTATATGGGCTTGCCCGCTACACAGTTTGTATCCGTGCCCTTTATATAGTTGTACTTATACTTGGTATGTTGATCCGCCCTTTACCAACATTTTCTTTACTGTTGCTGTTGCTACTTTTGACTCTTATTTTGATATTGTTCTTGTATCTTTCTGTCTGTGTGTTGTTGACTACATTCCTCGTCTTAGAGACTACATTCCTAATCTTACAGCTAACCTGTGTGTTTACCCTACATACTATACAATTGTTCTCCGTACATGGGGACTTATCGAAAGGATAAGTTCTACGCATCACAGATTTTATGGGGATGCCTGGCCGTTCTACTGCTTTAATCTGTAAATTTATGTCATCTAATGCTTTTCTAGAAAGGTATGCTAGTTCGCAACAGCAGTGGCTTCAACGAACATGCTTACGGTGTACTACGGGACGGTGCAGAAACAACACAGCAACTTACATTGGGGAGACGGCCCGGCCCGTAGCATAGGCGTGGACAGGCAAGGGCTCAAATAGAAGGAAAGCTCGTCAGTGCTCTACGGACATGCTCAAGTAGAACATAGAGTTCGATAAATAATATAGAGGTTAAAGTATTATCAACGCATAGAACAGAAGCGGCACTTAGATTACAGAGGCCACGCAAATAATAACAGACAGACCGATCCTCAACAGAAAACATGAATGGAACAGTAATACTCCCACCGCCAACCCACGCAACAGTGGGAAGAAAAAAGACACACATACAAACAATGTAATACACACACACACAAAAGACAAACATGCACATGCTTAGGATGAAATACAAGAAATAGAGATAAATAAGTAAATAGAAACTATATAAAAGACACAGAAGCAAACGATATAGTAAGAAAACCCATATACATACATACTGTAAGTACAACTGCATAAAGGGCACGGCTGCAGCAACAACAACAGCAATTGTAACAACAACAACAACCACAATGGCAGCAACATGAACGAACACACAAATACAGAAGATATAAGAACATCAAAAGAAAGATCAAGAGCAGCAGCAGCAGCAGCAGCAGCAGAGAAAATGTAGGCGAGGGGAGGGTCAAAATACCAAGTATTGGTACCACTAAGAACAACGACAATAACGGTAAAAACAACCATATAAAGAGCACGGATACAAGGACTGTAGTAAGTGAGGCCATATATACACATACAAGCACACAGGCAAAATATATAGACACACGCACGCACACACACACACAAATACAGACGCAAATGCATATGCAGATATGGATACACATCATAGGACAGAATGGACTAAGCGGAGCAGAGGGATAGAAAGGGGTGCTGAAGAGGTCACATATGGTGAAGGATTTCCAGACAATGGACATAAGATAAAATAAGAACAATAATAAACGAGTGAAGAACGAATACACTGTGCATGTGTTTATTTGTCAAAGAAATTACCATCCCGAAATATAACAATACACACACACATACACACGTACAGGAACACACACACATACACACGTACAAGAACACACACACATACACACGTACAGGAACACACACACATACACACGTACAGGAACACACACACATACACACGTACAGGAACACACACACATACACACGTACAGGAACACACACGCACAGGGTGTTCGGGCTAAATTTGACGACGTTTTTATGTCTTAGTTTTTTGTGAAAAGTCAACAGTGTTGAAGAGCGAAAAGATTAAAGACGTCGAGAAAAAGTTAGCTGACTTGGAAGAATGGAAGTCGCTTTAAATCGGAGTAGATATTATTATGATATATTATTATATAATTATTATTGTATTATATATATATATATATATATATATGGTGGTTGTCTACTCCTTAAACAGAGTTTGACCACCTCTTGCACCTACACCTTAGCCCTTTCATGGCATCTGATGTGGCTTTTTAAACCAGACAGTGTTTTGAAAAAACACCCACACAGATTGCACCTCTGATTTGCACTACCAATACCTGCAAGTAAGTTCTGCTCATTGTGGATCCTAACATGTCTTTTAAGACCCCCATTGGATTTGCAAACCCTCTGGCACACACCACATTCAAACGTGTGCACAGACATATAATCAGAATAGCTGGGTGAGGTTTGTTTTCCATGGGTTCGCAGGTGAGATTTGAGGCCAGCCAAGGACAGACATGGTCTGTCACAGACTGTGCACACAAAAAGGTCCTTGTCATTCACCTTCTCAGTCTTCACCTTTTTCCTTAAATGTCTCTTGAGCCCTGCTTGCATCATCCTGGCCTCTTCAAATGCTTTCACTCCACTCCACACCCTTGTTCGCCATCCAACTCGATCTGAAGCGAGGACTTCTATATCTTTTGGAGCCATTCCAATTGACTTCATAGCAGTCCTTATGCCATCCTTAAACCTTTTTTTAGGTTTATGCCGATAACGTTTCCCCTCTGCAAGCTCACCATAAAACAGCTGTTTCGGCATGCGTTCATCTGCCATTCGAACAATATGGCCACACCATCTCAATTGGTTCCTCAAAATCATGGCTTTAATTGAGGGGATGCCTGCAGATGCAAGGATATCTGTGTTTGGAGTAAAAGAATTCCATTTAATTCTTAAAATATGACGAAGGCATTTTTGGTGGAATTTTTCTAACATTTTAAAATGCCTTTCATAACAGGTCCAAGTTTCACAGGAATACAATAGGGATGTTAAGACAAATGATTTGTAAAGAGCCAGCTTTGTATTGTTATTTATATGTCGCTGGCGCCAGACGCGTGACTCCAAGCCACCAAATGCTTTTGCTGCCCTTTGAATTCGCAGGTGTATTTCCGTATCAAGATTTCCATCATCTTGAACAGAGCTTCCCAGGTAGACAAATGAATTTACAACCTCAAGTAACTTTCCCTTAACAAAAATTTTAGGGAGGTTACAAACAGCACCATACGCAGGTTGATACATCACAACTGTTTTTTTCAGATTGATGGTCAGGCCAAAATCATCACAAGCTGCATCAAATGCAGATACAAGGGATTGTAGACCCGATTCAGAATGACTAACCAGATCGCAATCGTCAGCATACAAAATTTCCCTAATAAGTGAAGTAAAAACCTTCGTTTTAAACTTCAGTCGGGTCAAATTAAAAACATTCCCCGTTGTTCGATATTTTATGTAGATACCCTCCTCAGAGTTTTGAAAGGAATGTGACACCACAACGGCAAAGTATATTGCAAAGAGGGTGGGTGCATCAAGGTCTCCCTGCTTTACTCCATTTTCCACAGCAAAAGATTCAGAAAGCCTACCACCAAAATTAACCCTAGCTCTCATATCCTGATGCAAAGCCTTGACCATGTTTATAAACTTTTCTGGGCAACCAATTTTCCCAAGAATTAGCCACAGAGCACTTCGATTAACAGTATCGAATGCTTTGCTCAAATCAACAAAGCAATGGTACAGAGCAAGATTCTGTTCAATGCACTTCTCCTGTAATTGTCTGACAGTAAAGATACAATCAGCTGTGCCCCTGGAGGAACGAAAACCACACTGAGACTCAGACACCATACTTGGAACTATAAAGGTATTTAAACGTTCTAACAAAATGCGGGCGAGCACCTTTCCAACCACAGACAAAAGGGAAATCCCACGAAAATTACCACACAGATCCTTTGGCCCCGATTTATATAAGGAGACAAGAATGGCATCAATCCAGTCTTGAGGCACTTTCTCACTTCTCCAACAGTGACAAATTAAAATATTTAAGAGTTCCATCATTTTGTCACCCCCATATTTCAAGACTTCTGCACAGATTCCATCAGATCCTGGAGACTTGTTGTTATTCAGCTTATTCATAGCTAAATAAATGTCATTTAGAGTTGGTTCAGATGCCATCTCTTCTATAACTGGAAGTTGTTCAATTTTTTCTATCGTCCTCATATTAACGGATGATGGTCTATTCAAAAGTGCAGAGAAATGTTCTACCCAACGCTTATGAATAGAAGCGGTGTCAGTCAGAAGAAAACATCCATCTTCTGTTCTCACTGGAGCTACTGAAGAAGATTTTGGACCATATACCTCCCTAACATAAGAATACAAACAACTGGCATCATTTCTATCAGCTGCTTCTTGTGCCCCTTTTGCCCTATAATTCCACCATTCCTGTTTAATTTTCCTTAGAGCAGTTTGCACCCTCCTTTTCAGCTTTCTGTAAGTTTCATTTGAGTTGGGATTCAATGACTGAGAGAGCAGTGTATTGCCGAAGTTTTGTTTTTCTAAAAGTAGATCATGAATTTCTGCTGATCTATCTGAGAACCAATCTCTGGATTTATGAGATTTAAATCCCACTGACGAACTTGCAGCCTGAAATACTTTTGTTTTGAAATCTTCCCATAAATTGTTTGGGTCAAGATTAATACTTTCTATAGCATCGTGGAATCTTTGCAAGTTGCTTGATAATTTAAAGTTTGCAACGTTTAACGTTTTGGGTATCTTAGGACCAGACTGTCGGTTTTTAGGTTTTATCGAAAAATCTATTTTGCCACGCAGTAGATGATGGTCAGTCCAGCTCTCTGCCCCTCTCATGACCCGAACGCTAGAAACGTCTTTCATATCACATTTCCTAATCAAAATATAATCTATGAGATGCCAGTGCTTAGATCTTGGGTGCATCCAGGTGGCTTTATATTTATTTTTCTGCTTAAACAGAGTGTTGGTGACAACCAGATCATTCTCAGTACAAAACGTCAAAAGAGCTACTCCATTTCTATTGCATTTTCCAATCCCATGTCGACCTAAAACAGGCCATGAAACATAGTCCCTTCCAACTCTTGCATTGAAATCTCTCAAAATGACCAGCTTGTCAGAAATTGGTACTTTCCTCAATAATCTTGCTAGATTGTCATAAAACTGTCCCACAGTTTCCTCAGAATGGGACATTGTTGGTGCATAAATACTGACAACGGTAAGAAACCTACCTTTTGTCAGTTTGATACGGCATGACATGATCCGGTCAGATATACCACTTGGAAGCTCTGCAATGGAGGACACTAATGTATTCTTGAGAGCAAACCCAACACCAGATTCTCTACGCTGACCCTTAGGTAGGCCTTTCCAGAAGATAGTATATCCATAAGCAGATTCCATTACTTGACCCTCACCAGAGAGACGAGTTTCAGAGAGAGCAACTATATCAAGGGAATATTTCTTTAGCTTACATGCAATAAGTGCAGTACGCCTTTCTGGCCTCTTCGTGAAATTATCATCAAGAAGTGTGCGCACATTCCAACAGCCAAAATTCAAACGATGTTTATTTTTACTTTTTCTTGAGGACTGTTTGACCACAGTGGCAGGATGACGACCGGGTCCAGCCTGTGATACACTGGGACACCTGCCGGGCCAGACCTGTTCCCCTGATGTTCCCAAGCCTTTTCTGCCATTTACTGAATTTGTTTCAGACATTTTAAAATAAGTTACAGGTGCATTTTTAGGTTTCTGCCAACCAACCAATTGAATGATTTTACTAAGATTTGGAGTACAGGAAGTACCTGTGCAGATGAATAATTTTTAGTGGGTGTAGCTTGCACTGCACTACCCCCACTTATTAGCCCAAGAAGACTTTCACCGGTGTGACAAGAGAATTGACAAAACCAGGAATTTCCAAGGCCTCAGGTTTTATTTCGGAGATTTCCTTCTCCTAGGTAGATTACCAACCAAGGTTAAAGAGCTTCTACCTGCCCATGAGGTAAGCCGTCCCATTCCAGACACCTAACCGACACTCAGACACTCTGTAAAGTGAACAAATATCACTCCGGTGACCGATGTGGAGCAGCTCATCAAAAAAAAAAAAAAAAAAAAAAAATATATATATATATGAAAACATATATATATATATATATGAAAACACACTTCCAAGAAACATAAAGAAGTCTTAGAATGAATAGTATCATACTTACCAGACTTGATCCAAGGGACAACAGGCTGTGGTTTCGCCTCTGAGAACGTGGACTGGCATTCTTGTGGCCGAAATGGAGGTCGGGAGTACTTGGTGCTACAACATTAACAGGAGCATTTTGAATCCAGCTCAAAATACTTTATTGTAAGAGCGATCTCATTTCACTTACAATCCCAATATTATTCGTTAGATTTATTCTGCATTTATTCATTCATTTTTTTGTTTTTGTTCGTTTTCTTTTTCTTTTTGCATTCATTTCCGGCAAGCCAACACCAATTGTTAGAGGAGTGACAAAGCGCATTGAGCAGGTGTGTAGAGTGATGTGTGTGTGCGTGTGTGTGTATATATACATATATATACATATATATGTATGTATGTAATATATACATATGTTATATATACATATATATATATATATATCTGTATATATATATATATATATATATATATATATATATATATATATATATATATATATATATATATCTGTATATATATATATATATATATATATATATATATATATATATATATATATATATATATATATATATATATATATATATATATATATATATATATATATATATATATATATATATATATCTGTAACCCCTCCGTTGTAATGACGATATGACGACCATTGCATCCAGTCTGCAGTTCCTTCTCTTTATTAACCTCAAATGATTCTGTAGCTGGTAACGCATTTCATAATCTCTCTAAAAACGATAGTTACTTGGTTCGATTTTTGTGTGTGGTCTCTATTTCTATTGTAACTCAGATATCATTAATATTGACATCGTTTCAATTTCCGCTAGAAATATTAGCAGAGAATTAATTTATATTTTCACATAAATAAATTAATAGGTGGGAAATCTAGCTATGTTGGTTTGAGAAGTTCAGTTAAGATCGGGGCATAACAAAGGGAAGCACACCACTTTAATGGCCATACGGGAAAACACAAAATCAGGAGTTAAATAATCAAGGATGTTTACAGATGTTTAGTAATCCACAACTCCAAGAGAATCAAAAGTTAAAGAGAACATCGGTGTGGTGTAAAACAGCAATAAAAACAAACGAATGGATTATACGGCATCGCTACTATCGTTTCATTAACAGATTTTATTGCATAGAAACATGCCGTCGGCTACGTTGTCCAGCGGCTCGTCAATATTTGCTCTCATCCAACACAGTGTAGCCTGAAGATTTGAGAGGTTCTCTATTATGCTTTGTACTATCTTATAGATGTTGTACTTTATACCTGCCTATACGATGATACAATGCAATAAAACCTCTTAAGGAAACAATTGTAGCGATACCGTATAAGCCATTTGTGTGTGTGTGTGTGTGTGTGTGTGTGTGTGTGTGTGTGTGTATAAAAATATATATTAGCAATAACGTTATAGAACATGGAGGATTGTTTATCCTCGAAATTTATTTCCTCTTATTTTACAATTTATACAGCATATTTTTATGTTTTTTTTTAATGACCTACACGTGTTTTGACAGATTATAGGCAGTAGCAGATGCAATCTGACACGATTTAGCGGTATTTCGTCTGTCTTTATGTTCTGAGTTCAAATTCTGCCGAGGTCGACTTTGCCTTTCATTATTTCAGAGGTTGATAAAATAAGTACCAGTTGAATACTGGCGTTAATGTAATCGACTATCTTCTTCCCTTAAATTTAAGGCCTTGAGTCTATAATAGAAAGGATTATAACTCAACATCAAGACATGTGGCCCTGTGGTTAGAGTGTTGCACTCACGATCGCAAGATCGTGATTTCGATTCCGAGACAGGCGGTGCGTTGTATTCTTGAGCAAAACACTTCATTTCACGTTTCTCCAGTCCACACAGATGTAAATAAGTAACGCTATGACGGACGGACGTTCTGTTCATGGGAAATGTTGGACCACCGGCCGACCCAGTGGGATGATATCATTCGAAAGCTACAACAATGCATGGAAAGGCATTGTGACCCCGGTGTTTTACAACATTCGATACTCTGGCCAATAAAGTGTTACAGTGATAACAGTGCCCCTTTTGTAGTTAATTGGAGTTTCACCGAACTCTCTTTGATTATTGGAATGCTACGCAAGCCAGGATCCTACTTGATGTGTTGCAGGATTATACTTATTCCTTCAATCAATCAATCAATCAATCAATCAATTCTAAAGGACTAACTTTTCAGCCCTATATTTTATGGTCAAAAGGGAAATAACTCTAATCCCTCCTTTCGCCTCTTTCGTTTTCCGGTCTTTAACCTTTCACCTTTTTATATCTACTTCTTTTTTCATATAGGTATATAGATACGTGGTGTTAGTCCGTGGGTCTGCTAACAACACACATACCTTGTGTATATGTGTTCGATTTTGTATATATACCTCCAGCTGCTTCTAATTCATATTCGAATGTTTTCCGTGGCATGAAACGTTGGGACATGCCAGCAGATGGTGTTTGAATCATTTAGCATGTAGTCATAGTCGATGATATGGCTTGCAGCGAGCCTTGTTCAGTATACTGCATTGATAAGTCACAACAATGACAAAACACCGATGTCTGCCGCTCCGAGAGTTGTCTCCGTGAGTTGTCTCGCTTGACTATGACTTACTTTCAGGCCCTTGTTTCGTTTACACCAGGCGCATCGAAGAATATATAATATGATATATAATACATACAAATATATATACATATAAATAATATATAATCGACAGAGATAAAAATTACAATCTTATAATTTAAAACTCGCAGTAAGATTAGATTTTAATATCCGACTTGAGGGACAGAGATTAGAAGGAGCTCTAAAGTTGGACAACAGAGTGTTGGTGGGTCTCTTGTTTCTGTCTCAAATCACTGCTTTTAATGACTAATAAAACTACGCACACATATATAATTATGTGTGTGTGTGTGTGTGTTTGTGTATGTATATACAGCGAGCGAGATTTTTGACGCTAGTCATCTCACTACGTATGTACACATATGTTCTTCCATGGCACGGATGATACTTTAAACAAATACTGCAAACTGAATTCAAGGCGTCAATCTTCGTCATTGGAATACAACGAAACGGTAATGACTTGAGAAAAGCTGCAGGAACTATAGTGAGAGAAAGAGAAATAGTGAAAGAGAGAGGGAAAAATAAACAGAAGGAGATAAGAGAGAGAGAGAGAGAGAGAGAGAGAGAGAGAGAGAGAGAGAGAGAGAGAGAGAGAGAGAGAGAGAGAGAAAGCGAGAGAAATAGATATAGAGAACTATCATTGCATGTGAGATGCAAAACAAAACCAAACAAAATAATATTTAATAATAATGCTTATGATAACATCAATGATGAAGATGATGATGATGATGATGACGTGATGATGATGATGATGCAATAATAATAATAATAATAATAATAATAATAATAATAATAATAATAATTTTAAAATTTTAAAAATTTAAAAATTTAAAAATTTTAAATTTTAAAACAAACAATTTTCTTATGGTTTCTTAAACATTCACTAGAACAAAACTGTACAAATCCAAATATATGGTACCCTAGGCATAACACCTACATGAACTTCTAACTTGTCTCTTGAGGTCTCTGGGTGAGACATGGATCCAACTTGTACAAATGCAAAACAAAAGTCAAACATAAAATAATAATAATAATAATAATAATAATGCAGTACCAGGCAGTATCTCTCATGGCTTTTTATCTTAATTGATTGGAAGTGTTATCATGTACATTGTTTTGTCTTGATATAATAGATGGGCTACAGCAAATAATCTGCTCAATACCCCAAATTTACTTGTCAGTTGTTTGACTTTAACCAGTTGAGCATGTCCCTTAGTGGCTGACGATATGTGCATCATCTCTGATCGTTACGAGCAGAAGTAGTGGGGGAGAATCATAGACGTGTGTTGAGAAGAATTCGTTGGGGTTTGAATAATTCACTTTTGGAATCAAGGATGTTTCGTTCAACATCCTCAAACTACTCTTATTCGAGGACCTTTTGAGCGGTATGGGCTACTAGAACTGAAGAAAATTCTAACAGGACCCCAACTGCAAGGTCATGTTGTGGTGCATGTGCCTGGTGTACCCTTATCAGACGTGTAGTCATGATGAGTACACTGAGTTTCGTATATTTTATCCCAGTATCACTTTGATGGCATGCACGCTCTCTCACTCAATAATAATAATGATATTAATAATAATAATGATAATAATAATAATAATAATAATAATAATAATAATAATAATAATAATAATAATAATAAATGCCCGGATGCAGTACCAGGAAGTGGCTCTCTTGGCTTCTGATCTTAATTGTTTGGAAGTCTTATCATGTACATTGTTTTGTCTTGGTATAAAAGACGGGCTACAGTAAACATTCTGCTTAATACCACTAGATTTGCTTGTCAGTTGTTTGACCTTAACCAGTTGAGCATGTCCCTTGGTGGCTGGCGATATGTGCATCTCTGATCGTTACGAGCAGAAGTAATGGGGGAGCACCATAGCCATGTGTTGAGAGGAATTCTTTGGGATTTAAATAATTCACCTTTGGAAACATGGGTGTTTTGCTCAACATTCTTAAACAAACCTTATTCAAGGACCTTTTGAACGGGATGGGCTACTCGACCTGAGGAAAATTCTAACTGGGCCCCACTTGCGAGGTCATGCGCTGTTTATCTTGATATGAGATCACCTTGTCGCGCACATATAGTTGTGATGCATGTGCCTGGTGTACCCTTATCAGACGGGGAGTCATGATGGGTATAATGGGCTTCGTATATTTTACCCCAGTGTCACTTTGATGGCATGCACTGCTCTCTCACTTAATAATAATGATAATAATAATAGTAAAGTGCACCCAAAAAGCGATACTGATAAACTTTCTGTGCTAAGGAACAAGAGAGGAAAAGGCCACATGGCTCTGTGTTGCCAACGAAAACAGTCTGGGATGGTACATCAAACAGTAGAGTGAATCTTTGCAATACAATATCTACAGAAACTGTGACGCACCCAGTTACATTTAAGAAACAAGATGAACAAAGAATGAACAATTGGAAATGAAAAAAATTCATGGTCAATACCTGAGAGAAATCGAAGGAAAATACAAGGCCAACATCTGGAGATGGCTAAGAAAAAGTGAAGTGGAAGGATGCACTGAGGCACTGATATGCAGCGCTCATGAACAAGTTCTGAGAACTAATTACACCAAGTTGCAAATAGATAAGAGCAGCGAAGCGCCCCTTTATAAGATGTTTTGCAGCAAAAATGAAACAATCTAACATATTGTGAGTGAGTGTAGCAAGCTGGCCCAAAAGCACTACAAAAGAAGGCAAGATAATGCGGTTAAGTTTGTTCACTGGAGATTGTGGGAAAACTACGGTCTGGGCAGAGCACGGAAATGGTACAAATTTGAGCCAAAGGGCGTCATTGAGAACAATGAATATAAGATTCTGCGGGATTTTACAATCCAATGTAACTTTCAATGTGACTTCCTAATCAATGCTTGAAGACCAGACATCGTGGTAGATAAAAGAAAAATGGAAACCAAGATCATAGGTATTGCCATACCTGGGGATGTACTCGTAGATGACAAAGAGCGGGAAAAGATGGAGAAATACAGACTACTAAAAGATGAAATTGCAAGAATGTGAGCAATGAGGAGAGTAACTGCCATCCCAGTAGTTGTAGGCCACACAGAACACTAACAATCAGGTTCGAGAAATTTGCCGGAGAAACTGGAATTGACCTGGCCGCCAAAACTTCTCTACTGGGGACAGCTAGGATTTAGTGCTTGGTTGTTGAATGTCTTTCCCGATAGTTAATATCCAAGTACCTAAGCTTATAATTTACAGAAAAAAGATCCTGTGGGACCTCTGACAACAGGTTGCTGTCCGCTCTCACAGAATCAACCAGAACAAGACCGAGAGCTCTGATAAGTAAAATATAATAATAATAATAACAAGCCTTTCTACTATAGGCACAAGGCCTGAAATTTGGGGGAGGGGTAAGTCGATTATATCGACCCTAGTGCGTAACTGGTACTTATTTAATCGACCACGAAAGGATGAAAGGCAAAGTCGACCCTGGCAGAATTTGAACTCAGATCGTAAAGACAGACAAAATGCTGCTAAGCATTTTGTCTGACGTGCTAACAATTCTGCTAGCTCATCACCTCAATAACAACAACAACAACAACAACAACAACAGAAACAGCAACAACAACAACAGCAACAACATCAATAATAATAATAATAATAGTGATAATCCCTTCTACTGAAGACACAAGGCCTTGAAATTTTGGGGGAGGGAACTAGTCGATTACATCTACTCCAGTGTTTCACTAGTACTTAATTTATCGACTCCGAAAGGATGAATTGCAAAGTCGACCTCGACAGAATCACACAATTATAACGAACCTGTGCAGAATGTGTGGGAAGAAGGTCGAAAGCGTGACTCACATTGTTAGTGCTTGTGAAAGTCTTGCGCAGAAAGTGTAGAAGCGTAGATACGACAACGTAGTTCAAAACCTTCGCTGGCTACTATACCGGAAGAATGGATACAAGGTAACGGGTGCTTGGTACCAACATACACCGGAAAAGGTAATGCAAAAATCTTCTGGAACTTTGACTTCCAGACAAACAAGGTGTTAGAACACCGAAGGTCGGATATAGCAACTTTTAGGAGGGACAAACAAGAGTGCTTAATAATCGACGTAGCAGTGCCAGGAGATCAACATATTATCATGAAAGAAAGAGGACAGATTGATAAATATGGAGACCTGAGAATGGAGATCGCTAAGATGTGGCAGCTACGAGAGTCAAACATAAAGGTTGTCCCTATTGTCATCGGAGCATTGGGTTCAATACCACGCATTCTGAAGAAACACCTGGAAACTTTAGAATACCCTACAATCTAGGTGAATGGCAAAAATCGGCATTACTTGGAACTGCACACATATTGCGTAAAGTACTGTCTGTCTGAGGTCCTTGTGACTTGACAGACAACAACATCACGATATTGGATACTGTGCAACGTCTTAGATATTATTATTATTATTATTATTATTATTATTATTATTATTATTATTATTATTATTATTATTATTGAATGAGAGAGCAGTGCATGCCATCAAAGTGACACGAAGCCCAATATACCCATCATGACTACCCGTCTGATAAGGGTACATCAGACACATGCAACACAACCATATGTGCGCGATGTGGTAATTTCATATCAAGGTAAATAGCACATGACCTTGCAGTTAGGGCCCTGTTAGAATTTTCTTCAGACCGAGTAGCTCATTCTACTCAAAAGTTCCCTGAGTAAGGATTGTTTAAGAATGATGAACAAAACTCTCATATTTCCAGAGGTGAATTATTCAAACCTCAGAGAATCCCTCTTAACACATGGCTATGTTGTTCCCTTACAACTTTTGCTCGTGATCAGATTTTCTCATCTTTTCAGCCACCAAGAGAGACATTCTGGTTAAGGTCGAACAACTGACGAGAAAATATGTGGTATTGAGCAGAATATTTGCTGTAGCTCATCTTTTACGCTAAGACAAAACATGTTCACGATAATACTTCCAACTAGTTAAGATCAGCTGGCGTGAACGCCACTAGTTAAGGCGTGAACGCCACTAGTTAAGGCGTGAGAGCCACTACCTGGTATTGAATTATTATTATTATTGTTCAGTAGTTTTATTTTTATAACGTGCTTTCACTTCACTACCGAGCGCAGCTCTGTGCGCCTTGGGTATGTGCTGTGGTTTGCTGTGGTGCTCTTATGTTTACTGTATTGAAAGTGTTTTGCGTAGAATGTGTGCAGTACCCAGTAGTGCAATTTTCTGTATGTTATATATATTTGTAAGTCCTGGTGTTTTTGTTATGTATTTGTCTGAATATTTTTTTATTATACCTAAGGCACCTACTATGATAGGAATTGTTTCTGTTTTTAGACTCCACATTCGAGTTATCTCTATTTCCAGGTCTTTGTATTTTGAAAGTTTTTCCATTTCTTTTAGAGAAACGTTGTCATCTGCTGGTATTGATACATCAATTAGAAAGCATTTTTTTTCTTCATGTTCTTTGACAACTATATCTGGTCTATTTGCCTTAATTTCTCTATCTGTGTGTATTGGCATATCCCAGAGTATGGTTGCTTTCTCGTTTTCTGTGACCTTTTCTGGAGTGTGTTTATACCATCTTTTTTCTGTTATTCCATAGTGCTGGCATAGCTTCCAGTGTATATAGGTCCCAGCTCTGTCGTGTCTGTGAATATATTCCTTCTTAGCCAGGACTGGGCAGCCAGAGATAATATGATTTATTGTTTCTTGTCCATCTCCACATATTCTACAGTTACTTGTTATATTTCTTTTCATTATGTGTTTTTGGTAATTTCTGGTGGGGAGGCTCTGGTCTTGTGCAGCAATTAAAAATCCTTCAGTCTCTGCTTATTATTATTATTATTATTATTATTATTATTATTATTATTGAGTGAAAGAGCAGCACATGCCATCGAAGTGACATTGGGGTACAAATATACGAAACCCAATATACCCACCGTGACTACCCTATGATAAAGATACAACAGACTCATGCATTACAACCATATGTGCGCGACATGGTGATCTCATATCCAGATAAACAACACATGACCTTGCAGTTGGGGCCCAGTTAGAATTTGCTTCAAAACGAGTAGCCCAATCCCATTCAAAAAGTGATGAACAAAACTTCCATATTTCCAGAGATGAATTATTCAAACCCCTCAAAATTCTTCTCAACACATAGTTACGATACTGCCCCACTTCTTCTAGTCGTGATCAGAGATGCACATATCACCAGCCACTAAGGAACATGCTCAACTGGTTAAGGTCAAGCAACTGACAAGCAAATCTGTGGTATTAAGCAGAATATTTGCTGTAGCCCATCTTTTATACCAAGACAAAACAATATACATGATAACACTTCCAATCAGTTAAGATCAGAAGCCTTGAGAGCCAGTGCCTAGTATTGCATCATGGAATTTATAATAATAATAATAATAATAATAATGATAATAATAATAATAATAATAATAATGATAATAATAATAATAATATTCAGCACCGGGCTGAATAACAACATGGATGTGCTACACCGGGCTCCCTATACAAAAACATATCTAATCCAATAACATCGATGGAATTAGCCAAAAGAACCGGTGGAAGATTTGAAGGAAGCGGTCTTTTAACGAAGATAATTTTTTTAAGAATATTTTTTATTCTTAAAAAATGAAGTTTCACTGCAATACAAAGCACAGGACCTCCTATGCACGATGTCTCAATGAAACACGTGCGATCACACACGCAAAACCAACACCGGAAAGTTTACAAACTATATAAAAAAAAAGAAATGGAACAAAATAGTAAGTACATATATTGAATAATTACGCATACACTTGAACGTGTACACAATGATATATACGTTTTGATACCCATAGAACTACACATGCATCTTAATGTTTACAGAACTACGTAAAAATCACAGGACACACTTACGGATACGAAAACACATATCACAAACGAAGCAAAACCAAAACTTTTTTTCTTTCTTCTTTGTTTATTTTCATTTTGTGAACAAATACAGACAGTGAACCATTCATAAGTTTAAAACGCCACACACACACAAAAATACACTATGCCTGGAGATAAATCTATCAACAAAAAAAATACAGATGAATACCGATCTGCTAGCCTTAAAAAACTACGCTACGAGCAATGTTTACATGCTGAGAACTCGGTGACGGTGTTGTCTCAAAAAACTGACCCTAAACAGACAAATCCGTCCCCGAATGTCAACGCCAAAGCTCGTCATGCCTCAATGATAACAAGGCAGATCACAAACCAGAGTGGTTATCGACCGAATCACAAAGGGCCACTCACTCGAAATAGATCTGCTAGCCTTAAGAAGCTACGTCACGAAAGCTCGGAGACGGTGTTGTCTCAAAAAACTTACCCTAAACAGACAGATCCGTCCCCTAGCGTCAACGTCGAAGCTTGTTATGCCTCACTGTTAATAAAACAAAATATAAACCGCAATGGTCATAAACCGGATTATAAAGGACCACTTACTCGGATAATGAACCAGATCCGAGACGAGAAATCTGCTACTGGTTCAAATCTTCCCGACACACAGGAGCTGGAAGTACCCCACAACCGGAATATTCCAACAGATGGCCATCCATGCTCGTCATCAAATAACCAAAAGAAAAAGAATGAAAAATGGTCTAGGGAAGATAATAAAGAAGTTCTTAGAGCCTTCTACCGTGCCATATATTTCCCTACAGATAAATCTAATACTGTACAAACCTACTTAAACTGGAGACAGAAACACCTTGCAGTAAGACCCTACATAGACAGTAATAAACTTGCCAACGTCAGAAGAAACATTATAAAAAAAAAATTACTAACTGAAGTAGAGATTGACCAAATTAAGCAAGCAGTAAAGGATAAAAAGAATGAAACTGCAGCTAAAGAAGATACTACAGAGGAAATAATTATAAACCAGCCCAAGGCTGATGAAAATACAGTAATAATTGAAAGAGTTAAGGTAACTGATAGGCAAAATAAAATACTCTCTGAACCAACCATAAACACTAAGGCAGGTGAAAATCAAATAGATGAAGGAAGTCATACAGAAATCGACGCAACAGAACTACATGATCTAAAAAATCAAATCATGATTGAATGGCTAAAAATTAAAGAAACTAGTATGAATGAACGCGACACTCTCCCCAAAATTCGCAATTCTAACCAAAACCTGAAAATAATTGGTAAAATCCGCCTTGCACTTAAGGATATAATTTCAGCTAATGATGTTGATATTACAGATCTCAACCACCTGTACTATGCATCCGCAAGAATCTCAACGATTCTATGTGGTGAAAAGATTAGAAAAAGACAACACTCCCACAAAAAGCCTTCTTGGCAAGAACGCATTCAACACCAAATTAAGCTGCTTAGATCTGACATAGAATGTTTGAAAAACCTTAAATTTGACAAGAGTATCAAACCTACAAAGACCCAAAAACTAAAGAAAAAATATAACATGAAAACCATAGTTGACATTGATGCCACCATAGAAACCATCAAGCAAAAGGTATGTGCTAAAGCTGCCCGCATAGCAAGGTATGAAAAGCGTGTTAAATTCTTCCGAGATAATAACATGTTCAAAAATAACCCCAAAAATTTCTACAGGAAGATAGGGAAAACACCAGTAACAATAAAGTCTGTCCCATCAAAAGAAGAAGTGCAAGAATTTTGGAATAAAATCTGGGCAGAAGATAAAACACACAATGAAAAGGCCCCTTGGATTGATAGAATAGCTACAGACCTAGACTCCTTAGAGGAGCAAAAGTGGGAGGGGGTCAGGGTAGAAGATATAAGATCTGCTCTCGGGAGGTCAAGCAAATGGAAGTCTCCAGGAAAGGACAAAATTCCTAACTTCTGGTTGAATGCCTTCCCAGAAAGCCATGAACTGCTAACAAAACTTTACAACGATGTTTTGCAAAATCCTAGTTTGATGCCCTCTTGGCTAGTTAATGGTTTAACATTCCTGCTTCCAAAAAATGAGGAAACAAACGAACCAAAAAATTATCGCCCCATAACCTGCTTAACAACAATGTATAAGACGCTAACATCTGTCCTAACCGAGTACACCTATAGTTTTTTAATAGAAAGTAGCATATTCCCTAATGAGCAAAAGGGATGTAAACGTGGATCTTATGGTTGTAAAGATCAGCTACTCATCAATAAGATGATCTTAGAAGATTGTCACAAGCGACACAAAAACTTGTCAATAGCCTGGATAGACTATAAAAAGGCCTTTGATAGCCTACCACATAGCTGGATTAGGAAATGTCTGGAAATGTATAAAATAGCTCCTACTCTGCGAAACTTTTTATCTGTAAGTATGAGATCATGGAGAACCACACTGATGTTGAACAATGACAATGAATCTCTAAATGCTGGAGATGTAAGAATTTCATGTGGCATTTTCCAGGGTGACTCACTATCACCACTCCTCTTCTGTCTAGCCCTAATACCGCTCTCAAAATTGCTCAATGATGCACAGTATGGTTATAAAATATTTGATAAAAATATAAATCATCTCATTTACATGGATGATTTAAAGCTCTTTGCAAAAAATGACCAACAACTCAAAGGCCTACTAGCGATTGTTAAACAATTCAGTGATGACATCAGGATGCAATTTGGCCTTGATAAATGTGCAAAAGCTATCTTTATCAAAGGAAAAATGACAAATACATCTAATGTGAACCTTGACCAGCAAAATGTCATAAAAGAGTTAGAACCAGCGGAGAGCTACAAATACCTAGGGGTAATTGAAGGGGACAATATCAAGCACTCAGTGATGAGGGAAAGGATCAGAAGAGAATGTTATCGCAGGGTGAGAGCAATACTGAAGACAGAGCTGAACGTGAGAAACAGGATCGAAGCGATCAATGCTCTAGCCATACCAGTCGTGACTTACAGTTTCAACATCGTTAACTGGTCAATTACTGAAATATGTAATGTTGACAGAAAAATACGAAAACTGTTGACAATGCATAGAATGCACCACCCTAAGGCAGATATAGAACGTCTTTATCTGCCAAGAAAAGAGGGAGGTCGAGGACTACTACAGCTGGCATTATCAATGAAGGTAGCCACAATTGGCCTAGACGCCTATATGAAAAACTCTGAGGACTGGATGCTAAAACTTGTCTTAAAATATGAAAGCAAGAAAGCATCTTACTCAGTAACAAAACAGGCAAAGGAATATCTAAGTGAATTCCAATTGCAACAAATTCAAGAATTAGACGAACTAGAAACACCTACAGAAAAAGCTAAGCGCTTGAAAACCCGTGCTAAAATTGCTGCCTTAGCTATTATGACTGAAAAATGGCATGGAAAACCTCTCAATGGCAAATACCCAAAGAGAGCGAATAATGCAGATATTGACAAAGCCCTTACCCACCAATGGTTAATGGCCTCTGGATTGAAATCAGAAACAGAGGGGTTTATCATAGCAGCCCAAGATCAATGCCTACCTACAAAGAACTACCAGGCCAACATATTAAAGAACGGCAGCTCCCCATTATGTCGTATATGCCAACAACAAAATGAGACCATCGATCATGTTGTCTCCATGTGCAGTCTGCTTGCGCCTACAGAGTATCTCAACAGGCATGATAGAGCTGCACAATATATTCACTGGGTAATATGCAAAAACCTGGACTTGCCCCATGATAAAAACTGGTGGGAACACAAACCACCCCCAGTACTTGAAAATGATCACATTGCACTCCTCTGGAACTTCACCATTCAAACTGACAGAAAGATAGACGCAAATAGGCCAGACATCATACTGAAAGACTTCAGACAAAAATCATGCCTCCTCATTGATATGACTGTCCCAATTGATATAAACGTATCTGTCAAGACCTACCAAAAACTGAGCAAATATAAAGATCTTGAAATAGAAATTAGCAAAATGTGGAATCTGAAGACGAAAACAATACCTATTGTCATAGGTGCCCTGGGAATGACAGCGAAACGGGCTGATTACTACCTAGCTCAGATACCAGGAAACCCCAAAATGGCTGAAGTCCAAAAGATAGTGCTCATGGGAACTGCCCATATCCTACGTAAAATACTGTCTATGTGATCTCAAATTTTAAAGCAAACATAATTTTCTTATGGTTTCTTAAACATTCACTTGAACAAAACTGTACAAATCCAAATATATGGTACCCTAGGCATAACACCTACATGAACTTCTAACTTGTTGTCTCTTGAGGTCTCTGGGTGAGACTTGGATCCAACTTGTACAAATGCAAAACAAAAGTCAAACATAAAATAATAATAATAATAATAATAATAATAATTATTATTATTATTATTACTACTATTATTATTATTATTCCTTCGTAACACAGTGTAGGTAAAAATGCCCCGGAGTCTTTAGTCATCACAACAAGGATCTCAGACAGATAATACTTTTCTTAAGATGTGCGCTGTGCCCAATGAAGCTACTTTTTGCATGGGATTTCCAGTTGCCTTAAGAAGTCTTGAAGTTTCAATGGGATTGAGCCCTACGCTCCGATCACCACTGCTATCACTTTTACATTATCCTCTCGTATTATCCTCTCGCATTCTTGCAATTTCCACTTTCAATTCGGAGTACTTGGTGATTTTTTCAACCTCTTTACTCACAACATTCATGTCATTTAGTATGGCTACATCAATGATCTGACGGTATTTGTCTCTTTATTCAATATGACAATATCCGGCCGACGGTGTTCGATTACAAGATCCGTCTGAAAATCATAGTCCCAGAGTATCGTTACCTTTCCATCCTCCTGCATAACTTTACTTGGGACATGCTCATACCAGTTCTGTGTTACTTCATATTGGTATTTACAACATAAGAGCCAATGAAGATCCACACACATTTCATCGTGGCGGCGTTTGTATTCTTTTTGTGCAAGGTTCTCTGGCTTCGTGGCTGGCACGAACTGATTAGATTCTGGGATCAGTCCGGTACCGGAGACGTATTCTGGATTATTCTTCCTGTTTTATTTTTTACTTATTTTTTTAGAGCGGTTGGGTTCATTTTTAGTATTCTCGTCCGTGAGAGCAGTCGTGTTTATTTCAGATATTCTCATTTTAAAAATCATCTCCGGCTAATCGTTGAGCGGACGTTGATGTTGCCTTGGCGAAGTTTTGCGCTCTCTGAGTGCTCTTATTATTATTATTAATATTATTATTATTATTATTATTCAGTAGTTTTATTTTTATAACGTGCTTTCACTTCACTACCGAGCGCAGCTCTGTGCGCCTTGGGTATGTGCTGTGGTTTGCTGTGGTGCTCTTATGTTTACTGTATTGAAAGTGTTTTGCGTAGAATGTGTGCAGTACCCAGTAGTGCAATTTTCTGTATGTTATATATATTTGTAAGTCCTGGTGTTTTTGTTATGTATTTGTCTGAATATTTTTTTATTATACCTAAGGCACCTACTATGATAGGAATTGTTTCTGTTTTTAGATTCCACATTCGAGTTATCTCTATTTCCAGGTTTTTGTATTTTGAAAGTTTTTCCATTTCTTTTAGAGAAACGTTGTCATCTGCTGGTATTGAAACATCAATTAGAAGGCATTTTTTTCCTTCATGATCTTTGACAACTATATCTGGTCTATTTGCCTTAATTTCTCTATCTGTGTGTATTATTATTATTATTATTATTATTATTATTATTATTATCATCATTATTATTATTATTATTATTATTATTATTATTATTATTATTATTATTATTATTATTATTATTATTATTATTATTATCATCATCATTGTTATTGTTATTACCTCCGCCTTAGCGAAGGTGGAGGTATTGTTTTCAGTCGTGTTTGTTTGTTTGTTTGTTTGCCTGCTCTCAAGAACCACTGGATGGATTCGGATGAAACTTTCAGGGATGTTTGGGCCTCGAGACTGGCACGAACTGATTAGATTTTGGGATCGATCCGATACCGGACAACTATTCTGGGTTATTTTTCCTGCTTGTTTTTTAACTTAATTTTTGAGAGCGGTCGGGTTCATTTTTAGTATTCTCGTTTGCGAGAGCAGTTGAGTTTATTTCAGATATTCTCATTTTAAAAATCATCTCCGGCTAATCGTTGAGCGGACGTTGGTGTTGCCTTGGTTTGCGCTCTCTGAGTGCTCTTATTATTATTATTATTATTATTATTATTATTATTATTATTATTATTATTATTATTATTATTATTATTATAAGGCAGTGGACTGGCAGAAACGTTAACGCTTCGGACAAAAGTACTTAGCGGCATTAATTCCAACTTTACGTTTTGAATTGAAATTTGCCTTCCATCTTTTCGGGGTCGATAAATCAAGTACCAGTTGAGCACCGGGGTCGTTGTAATCGATTATCGCCCACTCTCAAAATATTTCTGGCCTTGTGTTTATAGTTGGAAAGATTATATTATGATTAAGTTTTCTTCTTTCAATTTCGTTTCCGTTTCTTTGCGGAGTGTTTCCCCGATAGCTGGAGGACAAGGAACTCATTGTATATATTGATAGGCCATTAAAATAAACGCACCAGATTGTTCAGTTAGAGAATCAAATAAAGGTGTGAGAAAAAAAATTTAGTTATATCGTTCTCACAGTGACAATACTTCTCAATACTTGTGACGTACCAATCAAAACAATCTTTTGCACTTCTTGCAGGAATAGTATGCTTGCGAATATTCTCAAATAATTTTCAGTTCCTTTTTTCCAAGTGCTCCTACAATCACTGATATTGTAATTGAGACGCCATAATTTTTTGATTTTAGCGAGCAAATCCTTATATTTTTCTGAGCTTGTCAAATTCTTTTACAGAAATATTATGGTCACAGGGATACTCGTGTTGATCAATAAACACACTTTATTATTTTGGTCTTTAACAACAAAATCCAGTTTATTAGCTTTGATGGTTCCATGTGTATTTTCTGGAAAGTCTCGAAGAAGCATTACATGTTTTCCCTCAGTTACAGGGAGATTTACTTGTCAACAATTATAATGCCGACATATTAACCTGTGTTGATACTGGCCAACTCTGTCATGTCTTGATTTATACTCAGTTGGTGCTAAAACTTTACATCTGGAGATTAAGTAACTCCTGTTTCGCTCTCATCATTGCTGAATCGGCACTTTAGAGCTATTCTTTTATATTATTATTATAATTATTATTATGACGAAAATGATGATGATGATGATGATGATGATGATGATGATGATGATGATGATGATGATGAAAGTGAACAAACAAACGAAGGAAGAGAGACTAGCAGATTTCTACCTAAAAAAAGCAAAAACCGAGTTGATTGCACATTGTCGTCTAAAAGTGAAGTTTGTCACGCGGCTGCACACTCACCAGCGTTGGTGGTCACAGCTGACCACGGTGGATGGAACTGCGAAGCTGGGATAGCAGTGTCCAACGCTCCTGTCCCTGTGAAATTTTGGAAACCACATGTAAGGTAATAGATTGCTCGTTTAGGATTACAAGGTAAGAGGGTGGAAAATAAGGAAGAAGGATAAGCGGGTGGAATGAAAGGAAATATAAAATAATAAAATAATGAGGGAGAAAAAAGGGGAGAAAATTTGGGGAAAGGAAGACAGAGAGAGAGAGAGACAGAGAGAGAGAGAAAGGAAGGTGATTGGGGAGAATGAAGGGAATAAGTGAAAACGTGCTTGATAAAATAGGAAAGTAAAGTAGGGTAGGAGGTGAAATAGGAGGAAGAGGAGATGAAGGCAAGAGAAATAAGGTATTTATGGGAAAGGGTTATAAACAAACAGACAATTATACAAAGAAGCAAGTATGGTGGAAGTAAAATTAAAATCGTGGTGCTTATGATTTTGAGTGGGAAAAGAGTCAGGTTGTGCAAAAAGGGTGCATTTGGTTGACTGGGTGGAGAAAAGGGGTGAAAAAGGATACCAACAACGGTGAGTGACATTATGTGTTTCTTTTGTCAGGTTTTATATATACACATATACATGAGCTACACATACATATATATATATATATATCTATCTATCTATATATATATATCTATATATATATATATATACACATATACATGAGCTACACATGCATATATATATATATATATATATATATATATATATATATATATATATATATATATACGTGTGTGTGCGTATACGTGTGTGTGGTTAAGAATCTCAGTTTAGGATCACGTGTCTTCGGGTTCAGTGTCACTGCGTGGTACTTTGGGAAAGCGTCTTCTACTATAGTCCTGGGCTGACTATAAGGACAGGACTATAGTAGTTCTGGCCCTATGAGTGAATTTAGTAGACAGACTGTGTGGAAGCCCGTCGTATACACACATACACACACACATGCACACACGTACACACACACACACACACACACACACACACACGCACACACACACATATACATATGTACATATACATACATATACATATATATATATATAAATATATATATATATATATATATATATATATATATATATATATATATATATATATATATATATATAATGCAATGTGAATGAATCTAAGTAACTGTTAACATAATTTACTTTAGGTATGGATGAATTCAGTTTACTTTTAACCTCCCTATTCTTATAAACACCGAGTAGCGATTTAACTGGCTTTGTGATTGTGAGTGCACCAAACCTCACGTATGTGTATGTTTCCATTTTCGCGAATGCTTGTATGAGCGAGTGTACACGCGCCATACAGCTTGCGCGAGGGCGTTTATACATCCGTATTTGTTAACGGTTATTTTTGATACTTTTCTCACTGTATTGCGTGTTCGTTTCTTTTTTGCATCTTTGATTTTATTTTTGATCTTCTATGTAAATGAAGATATTTCCTTCGTTTTGCTACTTTCTTTCTACGAAATGAGAAGAACTGTTATTTCAAGGAGTTGTGTTTATTTATCACTCGATGAGACACATCTGCGCCACCGGATGCCTCTGAACCAGTTGTTAAGAGTCTCACCCATGAGGGATCGATGCTAGACGTGTCGAAACAATTGTCGTGATTAATAATAAATTCTCATATATTCCATCTTCTGTTTTCATTTACCACACACACACACACACTCACACTCACACACACACACACACAGAATAACAACTATATAATAATATATTATGATAACAATGTATATATACGCCGATTTAAAGCGAGATTTATCCAAACGTTTGACTGAAAAATGATGAGCTAACCCAGGCCAGAATCGAACCCAAAAATCAAAGCTTACATGGCTCCTTGCAAATCCGATTGAGACAACCCGCTCATCCATCAAATTCAGCCAAATTATATGTATTGATATATTACTGTCTAATACTATATATAATATTTGTAAAAAAAATGCACAAGGAACCATGTAAGCTTTGATTTGTGGGCTCGATTCTGGTTTGGGTTAGCTCATCATTTTTCAGTCAAGCGTTTAGATAAATGTCGCTTTAAATCGGAGTTTATATATTATTATTATTATGATATATTATATAATTATTATTGTACTAAGAGACTTCAATAGTCGTTCTTTCTCGGTAACTTACAAAGCCTTCGAGTCTATTTACAAATATTATATATATATATATATATATATATATATATATATATATATATATATATATATATATATATATATATATATATATATATATATATATATATATATATATATATATGTTGTTGTACTTGGGGATGGTCATATTGCCAGTTTAGCCAATAAAAACACACGCACTGTATATTTGGTGTTAATTTGCTTCAGCTTTATATTACATTAATCTTAATCTTATTTCGGCCAGAGTTCTTTCGTCACACTTCTGTGATCTCATCAGTGGTCCTTTGTTTCCTTCCTTCTCATGTGTGTCTCACCTTGCTAACTATCAGCCATTTTGTATTTTGTATTCCTATTGTATGTGTCTACGCATGCGTGTCCTTCAATGTGTCTGTGTCTTTTGTAAGTGCATGTGTGTATGGGGAGTGTCTGTATCACCTATATACTCTGTTAATACGTGTTCGTTTGTTTTTGTTTTTATTTATTTATTTGTTCATGTGTGTGTGTGTTTTTTTTGTGCTTAATTAAATTTTGTTAACGTATGTAGTATTTAATTCCATTTGTTTATCTATGTATTGTATTATACTTTGTTCATATTATTATTGGTTTATGGGTAACATGTTGTCACATGCTGTGGTTTGTGGTTTGTTAGTGGTGTGTGTTAGTGTTCCATTCTAGTTTCCTATTCAGGCTAGGTTTCTCTTCTATTATGTGTGTAGCTTCAGTAATTTGTCTAAGTGCTGCATCACTGCTATGTGTAGATAAGATTTTAATTTCTATGTTGTTGATTGAGCCTCTATGTTCTTGCTCAGCGTGCTGGTACAGAACTGATGAGTTCTTCCCTTCCTTAAGTTCCCTCCAATGTTCGTTTGCCCGCTCCCCTATGCTCCTTGCTGTTTCGCCTACATATGTCATTGTCTTATTTCTGCATCGTCCCTATGTACATCTTATACTATAGACCACATTTCTGGTTTTGCAGTTCGTTTGTGGGCTAAATCTACATACGATACAGTTCCTATCAATGCAGGGGGTTCTACTGAAAGGGTATGTTCTACTGATAAGGGATTTAATAGGGTTGCCTGGCCTTTCAACAACCTTAATTCTTAGCTTAAGTTTGTCTAGGGCCCTTCTAAAGCGGTACGCCAGTTCGCCTCTAGGGGTGGTGTCGACGAACATGACGCTCTGGTACTTGTGGCTATCGTACCATGAGCTTGCCTTCCCTATTTTCTTCTTAGTCCTTTCTATGGTGTTCCATGATTTGCTCCTATAGAGTGGGCAAATCCCATTCCTATCGTTGCGTTTGATTGTTTCAAACTTCTTCATAGCTCCTTTGTATACTCTGATCCTTTCTTTATGGCTGTAACCTGAGAACTGCATGCGGTGGACGAAATGTTGTATATGTCTCTTTAATTCTGTAGGGTCGCACATGCAGGAGACATTTCGCATTACTCTGACGAGGTCTGCCATCAATATGTTGAATTTGGCATTGTCCGCAATAGCCGAGTTCCGGTGGATCAGGTATTTGGAGGCCATAGGTTTTGTATAGTGTGAATGGAGGATTCTGGTTTTATTGTTCTTAGTTTCTAGCCAGAGTTCAGTATCTAATACAGGTAATCTATGGTTAGGGTGTTTAGTAGGGTAGTCTATCGTAACTTTAATACTCTGGTTAGCTATTTGCTGGATGCTCTCCATAGTCTTAGTTTCTATTTCTATTTCAGGGGTACTCTCTTGTGGGGGTGTCTTTACCACTAAGTTGATATCATTGACATATCGAGAGTACACATTCACGAGTATGGAGTTCTGTGTCAGGCGTTCCTTAAGCCTTCTGTCCCACCATACCATGAAGAGATTGACCACATCACCGGCGATACTAACACCGATGGCTGCCCCCTCGTCCTGGGCGTATAATTTGTTGTTAAATTTAAAGGTGTGGCCTTTTAGGGTGACCTTAATACTAGCTCCTAGTGCATGTGCGATCATTTTCTTTACCTGGTGGATATTAGTGGGGGTCCGTATGGCTCTGGTCCATCCACTCCATCTCTCTATAGGGGTCTTCCTAGCCATAGAAGTAATTGTGGGTGGTCTACCTCTTAGACGTCTACTAGGGTAGAAATCTCTAAGGTCGTATCTATCTAGATATACATCGTCATATGTCAATCTAAGTAGGAGGCCCAGTTCTTCTGTGTTGACTTTTTGGAACTCTACTTCGCTCTCGTTGATCATCTCCACGCACTTTTCCACTGCAAAATCCACGTCGTCGATAGATGGGTATAGTGATACCACATCCATGCTACCCACTATACACCCTGTCAGGTTGCAAGTGTTGTTGCAGTCGTTGATCCTGCTGAGGAGATCTTCTGTGCTGTCACAGACATCAGGTGACATCTGGATTATGCGCCTGTGAAGCAAATTAACACCAAATATACAGTGCGTGTGTTTTTATTGGCTAAACTGGCAATATGACCATCCCCAAGTACAACAACATCTGTTTCAACACACGATTTCACATCAAAAATATTGCAAAACAAATATGTAAACGGAATATATATATATATATATATATATATATATATATATATATATATATATATAGGCGTAGGAGTGGCTGTGTGGTAAGTAGCTTGCTTACCAACCACATGGTCCCGGGTTCAGTCCCACTGCGTGGCATCTTGGGCAAGTGTCTTCTACTATAGCCTCAGGCCGACCAAAGCCTTGTGAGTGGATTTGGTAGACGGAAACTGAAAGAAGCCCGTCGTATATATGTATATATATATATATATGTATGTGTGTATGTGTTTGTGTGTCTGTGTTTGTCCCCCCAACATCGCTTGACAACCGATGCTGGTGTGTTTATGTCCCCGTAACTTAGCGGTTCGGCAAAAAAGGGACCGATAGAATAAGTACTAGGCTCCCAAAAGAATAAGTCCTGGGGTCGATTTGCTCGACTAAAGGCAGTGCTCCAGCATGGCCACAGTCAAAAGACTGAAACAAGTAAAAGAGTAAAAGAGTAAAGAACACACACACACACACACACACACACACATATATATATATATATATATATATATATATATAAGTGAAGTATATTGCCACTTAAGTGTGGCTGACCCCTAGGGGTGGATGTTACTGTTGCTTTTAGCCCCAGGAGGACATCTCCTCCAGCTGGCTTATCGACACACTACTGTGTCCTGTTTGTTTTGCCAAGGGAAGTTATCCCTCTCATCCTGATCTGTAGCACGAACGGATCCGGGTTTCAGGCTTATTTCCCTTCGTCAGCGTCCGATAGCCACCGATCTTCGATGAGAGATATAAATTCTTGGCAACCTTATGTATACTTTTCCAGTGAAATTCTTCACTGATATCGAAAAAGTGAAA